>NW_028261385.1:65025474-65265474 GCF_051295495.1 Thamnophis sirtalis
AATTTCTGTTTCTTGTTTTTTTTTGGGGGGGGGGGGGTGAATCATAAGATTGAAAGGAGTTATGCCACAGAGATAAAGTGCTTTGGTGTTTATATACCACAGTTCCTGATACTTTTGGTAGCTTCTTTACCAGAGACAAACTCCTTGTGTGTCTAATCACACTTGGCCAATAAAACATTCTGTTCTGTTCTGTTCTGTTCTGTTCTTGGGACTCACAACTCTGAACTCAGTGATTCTAATATCCAAGTTTTTGATCCATCTTTTAATTTTTTTCCCAATCCAACTTTGGAATATTGGGAAGAAATTATGTCAATACTTTGCACTCTGTCCATTCATCTGTCTGTCCATCAGCAAGACAACTCTCTCAAACCTGTACATCTAGTCCTCAACTTACAGCACTGAAAAAAGTGACTTATGACCATTTTTCACAGTTATGGCCTTTGCAGCATCCCCATGATCATGTGATCAAAATTCAGATGCTTGGCAACTGGTTTATATTTATGACCGGTAGTATGTCCCAAAGTCATGCAATCACTTCTGACAAGCAAAGCTCATGGGGAAGCCAGGTTCGTTTAACAACTCGATTACTAATTTAGCAACTGCAGTGATTCACTTAATAACCATGGCAAGAAAGAGTGTAAAATCACTTAACTAATGTCTCACTTAACAACATAAATTTGGAGGTCAAATAAGTTCGTAAGCTGGGGACTACCTGTACTAAATGAAATCATATTTATTACTGAAGCCAGTCCAGAAGACTGAGCTGAAAAAAGAGCTTCATATTTGTGTTGGGCAACATCTTCCTACATTATTGTTGTTCCTGATGGAACTCAAAATAATATTATGAGATTTTTGGAAAATTAGTAAGCTAAATTAGTAATCGGGTTGTTAAATGAACCTGGCTTCCCCATGGACTTTGCTTGTGAGAAGGTCGCAAAAGTGATTGCATGACTTTGGGACATACTACCGGTCATAAATATAAACCAGTTGCCAAGCATCTGAATTTTGATCACATAATCATGGGGATGCTGCAAAGGCCATAATTGTGAAAAATAGTCAGAAGTCTCTTTTTTTCAATGCCGTAAGTTGAGGACTAGATGTACAGGTTTGAGAGAGTTGTCTTGCTGATGGAAAGACAGATGAATGGACAAAGTGCAAAGCATTGACACAATTTCTTTCCAATATTCCAAAGTTGGGTTGGAAAAAAATTTAAAAATGGATCAAAAACTTGGATATTAGAGTCACTGAGTTCAGAGTGGCAAATCCCAAGAACATAACAGAAAGAGAATATTTTGCAGTAAAATGTTAAGGTTCAGAGCTTTTGCTGAACTTTTTAATACTGCAAAGATGGAGATACATTTCTGAGGAACTACTGTTATAACTATACCTACATACAGACAAAATGGTATCTATGCAGAAACACAACCATAGTAGCCTGAATACACCCTCCTTTATCTCTCCCAGGAGTGTTACAGCGATAATCATAAAACTTCATTTGGTAGAACATGTTGCATCTACATAGTGCTATTAAGCCCTTGCTATGGAACCCCTAAGGAACCCACTGAGCTTTTGCTTTTGATCTCTAAGAAGCTGCTGAGTTCTATGATGGAACGGTTGCTGTGGTAACTATACACTGCCTTGTGAAACAGCCAAATGAACAATTTCTCTTAATCCAAGATAGGTTCCTTTTGTTTCAGAATTAATCTTGAGGGAACATTTTTTATGGCATTCCCTTATGCTGGTGTCCTCAGTGCAGCTCTCATAAGACTAGAAACTCAATAATAATAATAATAATAATAATAACAACAACAACAACAACAACAACAACAACAACTGATTATAAATTGCGGCACAATTCAGTAGCACAAATCATCCATTGGAATTTGTGCAAACATTTTAATATTAAAACAGCAACAAACTGGTGGGAACATCAGCCTGAAAAAGTCACCGAAAATCAGATGGTCAAGATCTTGTGGGATTTCCGTATACAAACCGACAAAATACTGGCGTATAATACACCAGACATCACACTGGTTGAGAAAAATAAAGTCACAATCATAGACATCGCAATACAGGTGATAGCAGGGTCGCCGAGAAGGAACATGAAAAAATCGCAAGATACCAGGACTTAAAAATCGAAATTCAACGACTATGGCACAAACCAGCAGTGATAATTCCAGTGGTAATTGGCACACTGGGTGCTATACCAAAAGCACTGGAATTACATTTAAAACAGTTAAAAATTGACAAAATCACCATCAGTCAAATGCAAAAAGCTGCACTGCTTGGATCTGCACGCATATTACGAAAATACGTTACGACGTCCTAGGCCCCTGGGTGGGGCCCGACTAGTAACCAATGCCAAATCCGGTGAAACAACTGGCCGCTGTGATACAATTGTATAATAATAATAATAACAACAACTCCGCCGTTGCCGGTCCCAAGCCCGGATGAGAAAGGAGGAGGGTTGGGGTCAGGTTGGCAACTGGCCCCATAAAAAAAACCCCGCCAACCCATACAATATGGTGAAAGAAATGAATACAAATTTTATACCACATCGGTCGTCGCACGGGTTAACAAGGGCCGCGGCGGATGTTGGGGTCCCTGGACATCCGTCGACAAGTGGGCTACAAGTGGACCAGCCAACAAAACGACAAAAATATAGTGCAGATGAAAACCGTGCCATAATGGCCTGTTACTACAACTCAGAGCCAGAAAAAAGAGGTTATTTAAAGCGAATGTATGAATTATGGAAAGAACAATATCCAGATTCAAATGTTAGTGAACAACCACTAGCAGATCAAAGGCGATTTATTATATGGAATAAAGTGTTTAGTGAAGTTGAACTTGAGGAAATTCAGGCAAATTGCAAAACCAAAAAACAATATCACAAGCAGAAATAACTGATATTCAAGACACAACTAAAGACATTATAGTAGAACTCCCAGAAGAAGCTCTCGGGGAGGAAATAACACCACCACCACTAGAACCAGTTATCACTGAACCAACTGATGAACTAACTCAAAAACAAAAAGAATTGAAGGATAAGATCATGGAGCATTTTCTGCTTAATGAGGAAAGGCAACGTTTACCATCACTAAAAACTGTGCCTAAGAAAATTTTGGCTATCGTGAAAATGGTTAATGCAGTGTTTTCAACAATTGAATCGGGATCCATCTTGGAAATGAACCAGTTAATGTACAGCGCAGCTGCAATAGTCACTAATGAACTAGGCATTAAAATCAAAGTACCTAGTCACACAACAGAAAAAGCATCAAAGCCAAAGTTGAAAATCCGATTAGAACAAAAAGTCAAAAAATTAAGGGCATATGCTAGTAACTTGAAGAACATGCAGGAGCAACGGCTCAAAAACAAAAAAATTATAGATCGGTTAATCAGAAGATATAGATTGGATACAAGAAACATCAATGAAGCTGTAGAGATTGTAAAACAGCAGATAACAGCAACAGCTAGAAAAATTGAAAGATATGAGGCACAAATCATCCAATATAAACAAAATCAGCAATTTCGATCAGACCAATGCCGTTTTTATCAAAGTCTTAATGTGAATGGTGACACCAAAAGTGAAAAACCAGAAAAGCAGGCCACAGTTGAATTCTGGAAAAAATTGTGGGAAAATGCAAAGGACTACAACAAGGAAGCAAAGTGGATACATGACTTTGAGAAAAGCATTGGCAACAAACAAATGCAAGTATTAGAAATAACAACTGAGATGGTCAAAAATCGAGTTAAAAAGGTAAAGAATTGGACATCACCTGGAAAGGACCAATTACATGGTTTCTGGCTCAAATATCTGACCAGTTTACATGCAATATTGGCCAGGCAACTGAATGAAATTTTACAAAAGGGCCAAATTGATGAATGGTTGACAACTGGAAAAACATACTTGATTCAGAAAGATGCAACTAAAGGAACAACACCTGAAAACTACAGACCAATAACATGCTTGCCAACAACCTTCAAATTACTCACAGGCATTATTGCAGATAACATGATGGATTATTTGGAAACAAACAACATCTTGCCAATAGAGCAAAAAGGCAACAAAAGAAGGAGCAGGGGCACAAAAGATCAGCTCCTAATTGATAAAATGATATTAGAAAATTGTAAGAACAGAAAAACGAACTTGAATATGGTCTGGATTGATTACAAAAAGGCATTTGACTCACTGCCACATAGTTGGATCATAAAATGCTTAGAAACAACTGGCATTAGCAAAAATATTACATCCTTTACTGAAAAGGCGATGAAACAATGGAGAACTGAGTTGGCAGTAGGGAATGAGATCTACGGAATGGTTAATATCAAGCGAGGAATTTTCCAGGGTGATTCACTTTCACCTCTTCTCTTCATCGTCGCAATGATCCCACTATCAGTAATCTTAAAAAAAAATGAAATTAGGCTACCAAACAGCCAAAGAAGCTGAAAAAAATTCGCATTTACTATATATGGATGATTTGAAACTCTATGGAAAGTCAGAAATAGAAATCCAATCATTGACAAACACAGTCCGAGTATTCAGCACCGATATTTCAATGCAGTTTGGCATGGAAAAATGCGCCACTGTATCCATAAAAAGGGGCAAAATCACTGCATGAGAGGGAATTGAAATGCCCAATGGCCAATTAATTAAATGCAAAGAAAATGAAGCCTACAAATACTTAGGCATTCTGCAGTTGGATAACATCAAGCATGGAGAAGTAAAAACTGTTGTCAGGTGAGAGTACACCAACAGAGTTAAGAAAATTTTGAAATCTAAATTGAATGGTGGAAATACAATCAAGGCCATAAATACCTGGGCAATACCAGTTATAAGATACACAGCTGGTATAGTTAACTGGACACAAGCTGATTTGGACATTTTGGACCGAAAAACCAGGAAACTAATGACAATGCACTACAGTTTACATCCACGTGGTGATACTGATAGACTGTACCTGCCCCGAAAATCAGGTGGCAGAGGATTATTACAAGTGAAGCAAACAGTTGAAGAAGAAAAACATGCACTGGCTGATTATTTAAAAGAAAGTCAAGAACATCTATTAATCGAAGTAAAGAACAAAAATCTACTGAAGGCCCAACAGACGAAACAAGAATACAGAAAACATGTGATAAAATCAAGAATGGAGAGTTGGCAGAACAAAGCACTGCATGGCCAATTTCTGGAAAAAATAAAAGATAAAGTGGACAGTGAACAAACTTGGTTATGGTTAACAACAGGTACATTAAAGAAAGAAACAGAGTCACTAATCCTGGCTGCGCAAGAACAAGCTATCCGCACAAATGCCATTAAGGCCAAAATCGAAAAATCCTCTGCTGATGCCAAATGCAGACTTTGCAAAGAAGCTGATGAAACTATTGATCACATACTCAGCTGCTGTAAAAAAATCGCACAGACTGATTATAAATTGCGGCACAATTCAGTAGCACAAATGATCCATTGGAATTTGTGCAAACATTTTAATATTAAAACAGCAACAAACTGGTGGGAACATCAGCCTGAAAAAGTCACCAAAAATCAGATGGTCAAGATCTTGTGGGATTTCCGTATACAAACGGACAAAATACTGGCGCATAATACACCAGACATCACACTGGTTGAGAAAAACAAGGTTACAATCATAGATATTGCAATACCAGGTGATAGCAGGGTCGCCGAGAAGGAACATGAAAAAATCGCAAAATACCAGGATTTAAAAATTGAAATTCAATGACTATGGCACAAACCAGCAGTGGTAATTCCAGTGGTAATTGGCACACTGGGTGCTAATCCAAAAGCACTGGAATTACATTTAAAACAGTTAAAAATTGACAAAATCACCATCAGTCAAATGCAAAAAGCCGCACTGCTTGGATCTGCACGCATATTACGAAAATACGTTACGACGTCCTAGGCCCCTGGATGGGGCCCGACTAGTAACCAATGCCAAATCCGGCGAAACAACTGGCCGCTGTGATACAATTGTATAATAATAATTCTCCTTGCCCTCTCTGTCACTCTCTGACCTCAGCACTTTCCAGATGCCTTTTGCAGAATTAAGAGGAATGCATTGGGAAGGGAGAATCTTTCAGTGGCCACCACATCCTCCTATCTCCATGAATTTATTGGAAACTCTGAGGACAGGTCCCATGCACATGTTCTAATCCAGACAACAGTAGAGTTGCTATAAAGCTTTTCTTCAGATGAATGTTTAACTTTTCTTGAAATTGAATAGATGTCTTTGTCTAAATCATTGCTGTGTCGGGAAGAACATTTTATTTTCTTCATTAATTTTAGGACTTTGTTTGTTTGTATTCCACCTTTATAATTTTTAGAAAAAACTCAAGGCGATGGATCTATTTAATACTGCTCCCTTCTCCTATTTTTCTCTACAACAACTCTGTGAGATGGGTTGGGCTGAGAGAAAGGGACTACCCAGCTGGCTTTCATGACTAAAGCAGGACTTGAATTCATAGTTTCCTGGTCTCTAGCCTGATGTGTTAACCACTAGGTCAAAGTAGCTCTCCTTAGTAAAGATAGTAAACAGTTACTATCATCTTAAAATGTTTCTCAATCAACTCACCTAAAATGATCCTGAACTGTAAATGCTCATTTATTTGTTGGTCCATCTGAAGGATAACTCCCTAAACACTGATTAGAATTGGACCAAATTCTATAAGTGGTGGAGGCCAGGAAAAAGAAGAATGAATTCAAAACTTAAGGCAACTCTGTTTATGGAGAAAACAATATTTTGGGCAATTTTCCCACATTACTATCATTCCTTTTGAGCCCAAAATAACATTGTAAGGTTTTTGTAAATATTATGATAAAGTAGAAAGGCTCAGAGCTTATACTGAGCTTTGCAATATTGCAAAGTTAGAGATAATCTTCTAGATTATATACTGAAAGTGATCCCTACTTCTTTTATATATTGAAAATGATCCCCTAGTATTTTGAATACTCATCCTTATCCCGCCTAGCACCATAAAAAAAGATAAACATCAATTTTCATATGAAGACATACAATTACTTTCTTTATCTTTACTGATTTCTTTATCTTTACTGATATTTTTAAACAGCAAAATTCTGTGGCTTGAATGTTTTCAAAATGAAAACACGGAAACCATGGAGAACAATGTGTACGGGTGACTAGAATTGTGGAAGAAATCAGTCAGTTCCGCATGTTGATACAATTTGAATTAATTGTTGCTCCAAAATCTATAATAGATAAATTAGAATACCAACACAATTGTATTTTATCTTTTGCAGTGTAGTACTTCGACCAATAAAAGTATCTAAAAATAGTGTAGAAGATGGCATACGAAAATAGCTGTATTACGGGAAATTGCTTGCAAAGAAATGCAGATATTAAGAACAAAAAGGCATAAGAATGCATGCTGCAAACAGATGCCAAACCAGGATAGATAATTTTGTTGTTAGGGGGAAAAAAATACTAATTTCATATGAAACAAAACAGGCAATCTTTACATAAGTCTGCAATTTAGCCTGTTGCCAGTGTGTCCTTGTAGAATAAGATCACCCCATTTCTGGATAAAAACAATGGAGCACAAGTCGACTTTCAAACAAGATAGAAAAATGCTATTTCCATTTAGCATAACCCCTCATCACATTGCTTTAGAAGGCTTATTATGGAAAGCCTGCATGTCATTTAAATCTCACTTAAGTCCTTCTGCACAGAAGCTCACTGGAAAGTGGACACCTACAAATCAAACTCTCTATAAACAAATTGAAAGTAAAAATAAACCCATTGCTCCCATCTTTCTCCTTTTCCTTTTCCTTTTCCTTCTCCTTCTCTATGAAGATTCTCAGTCCTCCAATCATGGTTGTCCCAAAGATGCTGTTCCAAAGAGAACTGGACTTTCTTGACATTTCGCTTCTCATCTAAGAAGTTTCTTCATTTCAGAACTGAAGAAGCTTCTTGGATGAAAAGCGAAATGTTTTCAAAGAAAATATCAAGAAAGTCCAGTTACCTTTTGAACAGCACCTTTGGGACCTTCTCCTTTCAAAAAAGCTAACCATGGTTTTCTTTTCTATGTGTGAACGTGTGTATATTTATTTATCCTATTTCTATACAAGATCTTGGAATACCCACTCTTTTCAAATTATTTATGGTTACAAGATCAGAATATCCGCTGAATTTTTTTTTGCTCTCCCCCTTTCCTTGCCAAGCACTTCATTTTCAGCTGTAGACTTCCCACAAGGCACAACAGTAGCTATTTCTTCACATGCATGCAGTACACAATGCTTTTCTGGGTTGCTCAGCAACCAGTGGGGAGGCATGTCAAAGATCCAATGAATGAAAAGAAAATGTGACAATGCTTGAACATTAACAAAGATATGTTCTGCTTGTTCTGCTACTCCTCAATCTACATTTCCTTTGAATGGACATATCAGTCACAAAGTATTCCGTCTCAACTGGAGAAAATAGAAACCATTTTGCAGAACTGGTGGTCAATGCAACTGACACTTATTTTGGAGTTGGTTTCATCAGACTCCATAACATATCCTTAGTGTGCTTGTTTCTGGATTTCTTCTTGCATGAATTGTGCTTGTCTATTTCATCGTTTTATCACAGAGACAACCATGGGGTTAGAAAAACAAAGTGAATCCAAATGAAAGCTATTCTTAGTTTTGAAGTCAAATCCCAGATGTGTAAAAAAAAAAGACTTATTTTGTGCATATTTGTTAAATGTATGAAAGCAGTTGAGGAAGAGAAAACGGTTACATACACTGGGGCTGCTCAATCCTTGTATTCTTCTGACAGACAAAACCAAGGTTGGGCAACTATGGCCCCTTTACGACCTGTGGACTTGAACTCCCAGAACTCCTTAGGTAGCATGGTTGACTCAGGAATTCTGGGAGTTGAAGTCCACAGATCGTAAAGAGGTCATAATTGCTTGCCCCTAGGTAAGAAATACAGCTGTAATAGCATAGACTGTTCCATAACTGAGAATCTCTGGAAAGGATTGGCACTCTCAATTCACAAATAAAGTTTACAAACTTCCTGCATTTACAGTTTGTGTTAAATGTACAAAACTAAGACTGGGGACACACAAGTGGTGCATGACTTACTGTTACAAAGATCCTGAAAAGATCACTTATGACCGGTTCTCATATTTATGATCATCGCAGCATTCTCGCTGGCATATGATCAAAATTTGGGCACTTGGGAACCAGCATGTATTTATGATGATTGCGAAATCCCAAAGTCACATGATCACCATTTACAACCTTCCCAAGGAGGCTTCCAACAAGCAATGGTCGCTTAACGGCCACATGGTTCGCTTAATAGCTCAGCAAAAAAGTGGGCACAATTCACTTAACTATTACATTACTTAGTGACAGAAGTTCTGGTCCCTATTGTGGTCATGAGTCAAGGACTATCTGTAGATGCAATGCAATGGGATTCATTGCAGAGTTCATCAAGATTTGCCACAGGGGCCCAGAACATTTTTAAGGCTTCACTTTTCCTCTGTGGGGTGTGCTGGAGGGGACATAATCTCCCAAATGGGTAAGGCCAGGACAAAAAATTCAACTAGATTTCATTTGTTTGCATGCATCCTTAACACTGCATTGAATTTATTCAACACAAGTAGCAAAAAAATTCTTTATATATTTAATAGTTTTTCAATTCATCACAGTAACTGTTACAGTTACTAGCAGTTCTTAGAGAAACTTGTAGAGCACCAGAATCAAAAATGGTGCAGAGTTGTATATAACTCTTGGACTGCAGATTAAAGGTGTCTGCCTTAAAACAACAGCAATTAACACAATTTTGTAAATACATAGAGAAAGAAGTATTACAGTTGAAAACCAAATGCGGATCAATCTAAACAATAATGGGAGTAATATTCTCAGAAAGAAATAGCTTATTCTGGAGAAACAGAAATGCCCGATATATAACACAAGTCTATAGGATTTTTTTTTTACCTTTACAGCAACCAAGATCTTATCCTGCTCATGACAAAGGTTGTAACATTCAGCCAAGAAGACTTTGCCAAAAGCTCCTTCTCCCAGCTCCCTTTTGAGGACGATATTGTGGCGCTTGATATGCTGGACAACTATAATGTAAAAAAATGAGGATCAGTCATCCATTTCTAGTAAGATTTTCAACAGTGGAACCTTATAGCGCATTGAATGAAGTTTGCTATGAGGGTTTTCGAAGTCTATTGAGATGGGTCACAGAAATTGAGATGTCTAGATTTTACCCTTTCTCATGATTAAAACTATTATGATAAAATAAAAAGGATCGGAGCTTATACTGAGCTTTGCAGTATTGCAAAGATAGAAATAATCTTCTACAAACAAATAAATTGTGGCTGTAAATACATTCCAGATAAAATAGCGTTTATATAACTGAAAATGACCCTAAGTATTTTGAATACTCATCTTTCTCTCTCTTGGCACCAATAAAAATAAACATAATTTTTTATTTGATTACAACTACCTTGGATTTCTTTATTTTTATTGATAATGTTGAAAGAGAAAAATTGTAATGTTAATAGCTTGAATGTTTTCAAAATGAAAAGATAAAAACCCTTCAGAAATTAGGCCAAGTAGAGAGCAATGTGTATTAATGACTAGAATTGGAGAAGAAATTAATTGGTTACTGATACAATTGAATTTTTTCAAATTGTAATTTTTTTTCTCCCACAATTGATAATGGACGAATTGGAACGCCAACACAATGATCTTTTATCTTTTGCAGTGTTGTACTTTGACCAATAAAAGTATCTAAAAATAGCATAGAAGATGGCCTATGAAAATACCTATATTAGGGGAAATTCCGTGCAAAGAAATGCACATATAGAGAACAAATATGCATAAGAATGCATGCTGCAAATAGATGCCAAATCAAAATAGAAACTTTTGTGGTTAGAAAAAGAATACTAATTTCATATCAAATGAAACAGGCAACTTTGTTCATCTTTACAGAGTCTGCAATTTAGTCTGTTTCCAGTGTGACATCTTAGCTAGGCTTCCTACTTCCTGCTCCAAAACAGGCTGCATTCAAATAATTTGTAGTATGACTATAGTAGTATTTTCCTTATTATCTTCTTTATTCTCCCCTCTTATGGTATGATGATGATGATGATTGTTGCTTTGCAGGTACACTGAGAGCTTCTGCACTGAAGACAAATTCCTTGTGCTTCTGATCACACTTGGCCAAATAAAGTACCCAATCAATCAATCAATCAATCAGTCAATTTCTTACAGCTTCCTGGGCATCTTTTTATTAACATTACTGGAGCATAAGACCTTATAAACTTTCAAGGTAATTTGCTTATTTCCTTATTCATCAGAATTCATACTCATGTATACCACTATGACAACTTCTAGTAACAAGTACTTAAGAGTATTTGTATTGATATTTAATGGAACATTGCCAAGCCTGTCCAAATTGAGTCTTTCTGAACTCCTTGGGTGGTCAGGGAGGGAAATTTCACAGAGTTGAATGTGCATCGGAAATCTTGCCGAGGTCCTAAACATGTGCTACAACCTGGGTCATGCTGGGTTAGGAAAACTGTCACAGAAAGAGTTATTTCCTATCTGCCAAGGACACCAAGGAAAACAAAGCTCATTTGTCTCATGTCACAATCATTTTTAAGTTCCTTTAACAAATATTTCCCTTTATTAACTGGGGGTGGTGATTTCACATAACCCGGGAAGACAAAGTACATCCTCTTTTAATTGAATCCAGCTTTCTCTGTGGCCCTGATCTCTTGCTCTTCTTAAATTAAACTGCCACTTACTCTGTCTGTTTCATTCAACAAGCAGGATAAAGAAGGCATTCCATTCTAACAAATATGATTTACAATTATGGTCAAGGTAAAAAGGGGAGAGATAGAGATAAGAAAAAAAATGGACCAATATTTTTAAAGGAGTTTGTATAATAGGCTGCTAAAGGAACTTATTGCTAATAGACTTAATCTTTGGTTCCACTGGTGTTTTCCTTGAAGTCTCTTTTTTTTTGAAAATAGATAAGATTTAGGAGAACTAGAGATGCTCCTTGGTTCTGTTCTTTTGTTTCGTTTTGCTGTGCCTTCCAGTCATTGTTGTCTCCTGGCTACTGCTCAGCGCCCCTAATTCTACATAACAACTCTGCCTGTTTCATAACCTCTTGAGATGATGAAAAGAGTATATACTAATGCAAAGGATGCTGCAATAATATGATAAGGAAAGCTAATTTATTTGTTTATTCATAATCATAGCATGATCTTTGTAAAAATGGTTCCAAAATGCAACACCCTATTTAAATTGAATAAGGGAGCCTAATCACAGAGAAAACGAAACCTCCAGTTGTAAACTCAGGCTTTCCAATTTAATTGAGGCTAAGCTTTGCTGAATTAATTTCTATGAAGACCCGAACCAATCTTATACATTGATTTAGCTGGCTTACTTTTCTATAACATTCAGTACCTTCCAGATGTTTTGGGACTTAATTCCCAGAAAGTTGCAGTCACAAAACATCTAGCCCCCACCAGGTAGGGGAAGGCTGATAAACTTTTACTGTTAGTTGCTCCACAATATCTATCCTGTTTCCCCCAAAATAAGACCTTCCCGGATAATACGCCCAATTTGGCTTTTGAGTGCATGCGCTAAAATAAGCCCTTTCCCAAAAATAAACCCTCCCCAAAAATATTGCAACACAGCAGCAGCCATGAAGTGACCACGTTCATCACCTCCTGCACCTCAAAAATAATAAAATCTCTCTGAAAATAAGGCCAAGTACTTATTTCGGGGGTCAGAAGAAACCCGCTAGAAACACGGTAGGCAAACATCTTTCTCCTTTACTGGAAGATCTTGACACTGGATCTTTTACACATGTCCTAAGATGAGTGAATAGTAGGTCTTGTGAACTGCTAACTAGGGCATAAAAAACCTTTGCTAGACCAATCCTTGAATACTGCTCACCTGCCTGGAATCCACATTGTATATCAGACATTAATACAATAGAGAAGGTCCAGAGGTATTTCACAAGAAGAGTACTTAACTCATCTGCTCGCAATAAAATATCTTATGCCACAAAGCTTGAAATTTTAAGCCTGGACAACCTTGACCTACACTGCCTATGTTCCGACCTAAGCGTAATACACAAAATTATCTGCTATAACGTCCTACCTGTAAATGACACTTCAACTTCAGCAGCAATAATACATGGGCAAACAATAGATACAAACTCAAAGTAAACCACTCCAAACCCGATTGCAGAAAATACGACTTCAGCAATACAGGGGCCAATGCCTGAAACACTCTACCTGATTCCATTTTTAGTTCCTCAAACTCCCATATCTTTAACCGTAAACTGTCCACCATGGACCTCACACGTTTCCTAAGAGGTCCCTAAGGAGGCGTGCATAAGCACACCAACATGCCTACTGTCCCTGTCCTACTCTCCCCATTAATATGTACTCATTTTATGTGTTCATGGCCATGTTATACTTATTTGTACCAATCCCGTGTGAAAATGTTCATGTCTATACTAATACCTGTTACCTTGTACATGTTGACAATAATAAATAAATAAATATAAATAAATAAATAAATAAATAAATAAATAAATAAATAAATAAATAAATAAATAATAAAGGAGCAGCAGGCTGTAAGTGCAAGATACTGACTTTTCTGCTAAGGGCCAAAGAAAGACCATTTAGCAAAAACACAGACAGACTGGATTTATTATATAGGAAAGCTAACATTTGCTCCTATGATGCAGTGACAAGGAATCCACCTGAATCTCAACAGACAGGATAATTTTTAATATGATGTTAAGTTCAATGGCAAGCAGATCACATCCCAATTTTTCTGTGCTAGCTGCTGTTCTTATTCTCTCTCTCTCTTCAAATGCCTCTCTCTTTCTGAGTTGATAATTACAACATTTGATGCCAAGCAGCTGTCACTGAGGAACAGGGGCTGCCCAAATACTTCCGCTGCACAATGCATGCAGGCTTATTGGCTAATTTAGTGCACTATAATGAACTCTCCCACTGGCTTCCTTCCATCCAGAGCATGGAACACAGTGAAACATAGACTACAAGCTTGGACATTTTGTTCCGATGCATTTGAAAGGAGAGGAAACAATTGGGAGAATCTGTACTCACAATTGTCCCTTACGTCCAGCTCACCCTTGTTTAAATAGTGAGCATCCGGAAAACATCCAAAGGTGGCTCTGATTGTCAGAAGGGTAACGGATGTAGCCTTCTGACAGATGTAAGGTGCTGCTGAATAAGTATGCCCATGGCCAACGGGCAATTCACACACTCACATAGGGTGGGGGAGAGAGTGGGGGAGGGAGGGAGAAACTGACTGATTGACTGAATGGTTGTTTCAGCTTTATTCCCACTTTCACTTGCTTAGTCTAATGAATTTGACCTTCAAAATAGCAGGCATCAATCTTTTGGAACTTCTAAATTTACTCTAACTTTTGTCTAGTTCCATAGTTTAAAATCCTTTTTCTCTCCAAGAAGCTTAGTGTAAATCCCCCTCCCTTTTTTAAATCCTAAACAAAGAGATAGGAATGAGGCCATGGCTACTCTACAACCTTTTGTTTCCAAAGATATTTTTGAGCATAATCTTCCTCAGCCAGAATCCAACATTCTAACCAATTCTCTATACTGGATGTCATAGTGCCAGCACATTGCCAGCAAGAGACAACAATTATGAAGAAAATCAAGGACCCGGACAACACATATAATAATTGGGGAAAAGCCATACACACATATCTAATGTGGATGAGTCAGAGGACCAATCAGCACAAATTCATCCTAGACAGGGCTGGAAATTTTGTTAGGGGGGGGGGGGGAAGAGGTTGATCTAGCCTAGCATCTCTGATTATTCATCTCCCAACCTCTTAGGCCTTCTACAGTCCTTGAGGGAACTTGAAACGTAAGGCCAATTGCTCTGTTAAAAAGACCAAGATGACATTCTGATTATTTAGGAATCCTTAATTTTGTAGTTTTAGCTAATGCTAAAGAAAGCAACCCATATCAACATTAGCACCAGTCAATGGTAGTTGTGACACATTTTTAAATGTTCATTTGACTGAGTTTCATGTTTAATGAATAAAATATAAGAATCATAATCATAATAATCATAACAACAGCACCCAAAAATGCCAATGCCAACTTATACAAAAATGTCACCAAAACACACACACACACACACATGCACGCACGCACGCACACACACACACACACACACACACACACACACAGAGAGAGAGAGAGAGAGAGAGAGAGAGAGAGAGAGAGAGAGAGAGATCACAATCCATTTTGAAAACAGTGAAAAAAAGAGTCTTGAGATTTCACAAGGTTGATACTTTATGGTGCAAAGCTATTACAGAATCTAATTGTTCTGCTTTGGATACCATGAAGCGTTCTCCCAGAAGGTAATAATAAAAACTGGCGAGGATGTGTAGAGTCCATGACAATACTGCAGACCCTGGCACTTATATGCCATGTCCTGGATAGAAGAAAGTGAACTTCCAATAATGTTTTGCATCGCATTTGATTGGGGAAGGGGGTGTTTAGAGCTGGTCCAGCTGGTCCTGCTGTCCTGCTCTCTATTTTTATCTGCAAGCTGCCCAGAATCATTGTGGAGTGGGGTGGCCTCAACATTTGATTTCAATCAGTTAATCAATCAATCCAAAGTCTCTTGTAGCTATAAGCACCATACAGCTTCATAGGACAGTTCTGAAGAAACCAGAGTGGGTTGTTCCCAGTTTGGCCTGGATTGGACGAATTGGTAGTAGAAGCTGCTGGAGGCTCCCCACCCACCCGGACAGTTCTGTGCATGCACAGAAGCATCATATGGGAGCGCACCTGAACTGGTAGTAGAAAAATTGGCAACCCACCTCTGGAAGAAGCCACTTGAGCAACATGAGCACCCATCCAGTGCCTTGCCCAATTTTAGAAGTTACCAAATGAAATGAGTGTAACTTAAGGTCAGGAAAGGAAGAGTTATGTATGTGGAACATATGGCCACTCAGAATAATAATAGGATTGGATGGGAAGATCTTCTAATCCAAACCCTGCTCTAGCTATAACATTCCGTACAAATTATTGCCCAGTCTCTTCTTGAAAATCTCCAGTGATGGAGCAACCACAACTTCTGGAGGCAAGTTGTTCCACTGATTAATTGTTCTCAATGTCAGGATGTCAGTAACTGCTATAAAGAAGATTTGAAGTTGCTTGTTTGATTTTGTTTGATTTTTGCTTTGCTTTATAGCTTTTTTAAAAGCTTCTTTCTTTAGACTTATTTCTTTTTATTTATTTATCATTTATTTATTTTAATTTTAGGAAATATATACAGTATATTGCCACCTATTCACACATGGCAACTCAAGGAGGCTTACAGGAATATAAAAATATCATATATAAAACAATAAAACTAATAAAAAAGATTAATCTCAAAATAAAATAATATAATAAACTCCCATCCTCCGCCCTGGCAACAACACATCACATGAAACTTTTCATGGGCTCCATCCTACTATGTATTCCCCAGGCCAGCTGACATAACCAGGTCTTCCGGAAGAGTGTTAGAGTAGGGGCCAGTCTAACCTCTGGGGGAATAATGTTCTAGAGCAGGAGTGTCAAACTCGATTTCATTGAGGGATGTATCAGTGTTGTGTTTGACCTCGAGAGGAGGGGTTGGTGTGGCCACCTATACATCACTCGTGTTAGGGATACCTGTGGTGGCCCAAGAGCTCTGCCAGCAAAAATGGACTGTTTCCAGGGTGGTTCTTCAGGTCAGACCTAAGCACTCTGTGGGCCGGATCCGGCCCACAGGCTTTGAGTTTGACACCCCTCATCTAGAGAAAGGGAGCCACCATGTAGAAGGCCTTTCTTCTGGATCCCGCCAGGTATATCTCCCTAAGGGATGGGACCGAAACATTCCTTCCCTCCCTGCTATGGTGGGTCAGGTAGAAGTGACTGGCAAGAGACCTCAGATAACTTGGTTCCAAGCCATGAAGGGCTTTAAAGATGACAACCAGCACCTTGAATTGCAAAGCGAATTGGGAACCAATGCAGCTCCCACAGGAAAGTTGATACATGTGCACACTGAGGCCATGCAGGCTGCTGCATTTTGCACAAACTGGAACTTTTCCCCTTTGTTATTTTGCATTTATCTGTTAACTTTGTTAAAAAAAACTATTATAAAGATGTGTGGACTTCAACTCCCAAAACTCTGGGAACTCTGAGAGTTGATGTCTACACATCTTAAAAGGTTGGGAAACAATGCACTAGGCACAAAGTATAGACAATGTTTTCAGTGCTACATTATTGAGGTAAATTTTAAACCTAAGGTAAATTTTATGCAAACGCTCTTAGAACTCCTCTGACAACAAACAGGCATGCCTCTAATTCAGCTCAGAATGCAAATGTGTCACAGTGATCCCCATGGAGGTAATTGTTCTCACACACATTTTGCCATCATGAGTTTTTTGTGCCTTTTGGTTACATCCAGTAACACTCCTCTGAGATGTTCTGAATAATTTGGCTCAAAGACGAGTTCTGCAGATCTGATGGTCTCCATGCTTGCTCTGCTGGCCTAGTGCTTTCACTGGCTCCCAATCACTCTGACAGATGTGTTTCCTATAAGGGATATGACACTAATGGCTAATTAGAAGTCAATGTCTCCTAATATAAGTCAGCTGATCGATCCAGAACTCAACACATTATACACACACACTAGGGCAACATGGTTAATCTAACAAGTGCTGAAAAGGAAACATCTCCTCTATCCATCTCAGAAATCATCAAAATGAGTTGAATCTTTTACTTGGAAATAATAGATACTACCAAAGATCCACTGGGATAACCAAATCCTTTTACATCAGTACAGTAACTTTATTAGCCCTGAGGGAGAATTTTAATGTCAAGGATTTTTCTAATCTCCTTTTTTAAAAATTCTGCTCATTTAATAGTATTACAACACCTTATGGAAACAATTTCCATAATTTAACGATCCACCCTATGAAGTATTTATTTTACTTTTGTTCTTATTTTCTTGCACATTCTGAGTGTATGAGTTGAAGTTCTAGAATTATAATGGAAGGAGAAAAGGTTCAGATATAGTTTACAGTGTAACCTAATCCTTGGGAGTCACCAATCCAAGCAATCTGAAGACATAGCCTAGAAAATTAGAAATGATTTTGTAGTTCAAAAGAATAATAAACATTGGTACAGCTGCATGAAACAGTTGAGGACTAATTTTGAATAAAACATTTTTTAAAAAAGATGTTCAAGTATTATAGGTTGCATGGCACAAGCTTAACAATATTTACTCAACAGACATTACTCGCAAGCTAATATACTGAAAAGTCTATGCTTTTGCATCTGAATTTATTCGGAAGGCTAAAAGATGTGTTTCTTCACATTTATTTCTATTTTTAGAAGAATAAATTTCATTGAGGAGCTTTTCTTAATCTGGCACTAGACTGACCACCAGATTTCTGATATAAACAATAACATATTCTCACTTTATTCCTGAAGAGGCCCCATACATGCAATAAGGACATACAGGTGGTCCTTGATCACCTGTGACCACAGTGAGGAATAGAATTTCCATTGCTAACTGAGTGGTGCCTAAATTTACATTCTATGTTGTCATGCGTGTTAAACCAATAATGGTAGATAAGTGAATAAAGTGGTTGTAAAGTGAATCCAGCTTGTCGTATTGACTTTGCTTCTCAGAAGCTGGCTAGGAAGGTAACTAATGATAACCATATTACTCCAGGACACTGCAAGCATTGCAAATATGTGCCAGTTGTCAAGTGCCCGATTTTGATCATGTGACTGTGAGGAGGCTTTGATGGTTGTAAGTCAAGGACCATCTATACAGTAGTCAGGAAAATGATTTTCGGAAAGTGATGCAAGATTAGTCCGGATCCAAAGCATACTCTGGATGAAAGCCACAAAGGTACAAATAGCAATAGCCGTTAGACTTATATACCGTTTCACAGTGCTTGAGAGTCCTTTCTAAGCATTTTACAGAGTCTGCACATTGCCCCCAACAATTTGCGTCCTCATTTTATCAACCTCAGAAGGATCGAAGGCTGAGTCAACATTGAGCCTGGTGAGATTCGAACTGCCAAACTGCAGGCAGCAGTCAGTCAGCAGAAGTAGCCTGCAGTACTGCACTCTAACCACTGCTCCACCGCGGCTCAAATAAAGATGCCTTCTCTTCAGAATACATGTCAATAAGGCAATGAGTGATTATTATATAAGAAGTCTTCCTTCTGAATGTTAATAAACTGAGTTTTTAAAAATGATTAGCTCGAACATGTTTATTCATTTAGCTAACCTTTAAATGATCCTTTGCAATCAATACATTTTATTAGGAAGCCATTGACTACAATTAAGGTTTTTCTAGCCTTGCGTTTAAAGAGAACTCAGACAATTAACCAATTTTTGATTATTGATCCTGAGACTGCAGAATTTTCATTACATTTGGTTGAGAGATCAAACACCCTAGGTATTACACATACTAAAAATAACAATATGTGATGTACTACAACTATATGTCAGAACTTCCTAAGCACTCTGATTTTCATTAACTCAGAATTAAATTGCATTATATCCAAATGAACTAGACACAACCAGTCCCATTGTCACAAAAATGATAGAAAGAGAATAAAGATAGATGACTTGAAAGCTGTATGGAAGACTACAGCTGACAATGATGTCTGAGCTTCAGAAACTATTTATGGATATGCATCTATGAACTGGTTTCTTACACTTATTGATTATGCATCTACCCAGATTATGGAGGCAATCTCACCTCACACATAGTATGTCTCTGCCAAATTCCTTTACTGTCAAAGGAGATGCAGGTGCTTCATCTGATGCCAAAACAGGTAGAATGAGCTGAACAGGTGACTTCACAATTAAAGAACTGCAGTTAGAAAGATAACCAGTTTTTCTTCATAATAGTCTCTTTGATACACAGAGTGTAATGGGCCATTAGTGAATAGCATGATTCTGGAGTTTTGTCTGGGCATCAAAAAATGACAGAAAAGAGGATGCCTCTTCCATCTATGTGGAAGTGGGAAGTCCAGTACACAGAGCTGGACAGTGGGGAAAGGTTGAACCCATGTGGCAACTTGGCACAAGCTTCTGCAAAGGAGTACCTGGAAGAAAGCTGTTGTCGCTTCTTTCACACTTGTAAAATAAGAGCAGATCAGAAGGAGGCACTGATATCTGGTCAGATCACAGCAAATGATCAGGGAGAAAACCGTACCCTTTAGATGCATCTTAAAAGCAAAGTCATAAAAGCTAGTTACAGTGAACAAGGCTGTATACTAGAGGTTAAAAAATAAGAAGCTGAAGGTCATCCAAGGGATGAAATAATGTTTCCAATGTGGTTGAGCAGTTGGGAAAAAGATGAGCAATCTTTGTTTGTTTGTTTGTTGGATTTATATGCCACCCTTCTCCCAAAGGACTCAGGGTGGCATACAACATTAAAAAAAACACATATTACAAAAGTTAAAAAGGAAATTAAATAAAGTATCCAAAAACAAACCCAATTAATATTAACAATACAATTTTAAAAATTAGATTAAAATTAACAATTAATCAGTTATTTTATTCAGGTCAGGCCAGCTTTCTGGAAAAGCCAACTTTTTAGGCCACGTTGGAAGGACTGGAGGCCGGGGATTATATGAAGCTCCGGGGGTAGCTCATTCCAGAGGGAAGGTGCTCCCACAGAGAAGGCTCTCCCCCTGGGGGTCACTAGCCGACACTGTCTGGCCGACGGCACCCTGAGGAGGCCAACTCTGTGGGATAGCACTAGACGGTGGGAGGCTACCGGTGGCAGTAGGTGGTCTCGCAGGTATCCTGGTCCTAAGCCATGGATCGCTTTAAAGATCATAATTAACACCTTGAATCACACCCAGAAGACAACCAGCAACCAGTGCAGGCCGCCTAAAAGGGGTGTAACATGGGAGCACCTAGGTACCCCCATTATAACCCACGCGGCCGCATTCTGGACCAGCTGAAGCCTCTGGGTGCTCTTCAAGGGCAGCCCCGTGTAGAGAGTGTCACAGTAGTCCAGGTGAGAAAGGACAAAGGCATGTGTGGCTGTGCACAGAGCATCCCGATCCAGAAAGGGGCGCAACTGATGTACCAGGTGAACCTGGTAAAAGGCTCCCCTGGTCACAGCCATCAGATGTTCTTCTAAACTAAGCCGTGTATCCAGGAGGACACCCAGATTGCGGGCCCACTCTGAGGGGGCTAAAAGATGCACAAATCGGGATGATGGAAACCACAACCACTCAGTCTTGGAGGGATTGAGCTTGAGCCTGTTCCTCCCCATCCAGATCCGTGTCAGCTTCCCCAGATTGTGGGCAATCAAATGTTTTGATTCAAGTAGAAGACATCAACTGGTTTTGAAAATAAAGAAACTTCTGTGTAAGAAACAACTTTGTTCAATGAAAATAGTGATTGAGATAATCCTTTATAAATCACACAGTTCTCCAACTCAGCAAACAAATATATGGCTATCAAACCCCCTACTTTCTGTGAGAAGAAGTGAATCAGTGGGTAGCAATGGGAATCAAATTATTTCAGACTTAACATGATGAGAAGAAGGGGTTCCAGGCTTGAAACATGAGGAATGATGGATGATAGAAATGCACAAGGCCCTCATGAAATGCTTTATCGGCAATTTTAAAAAATAGAGAAGTAGTTCCTGACAAAGGAAACAAGAAAATACCACAAGTTATTACTTTATAGAAAAGACAACAAATCTTGTTGTTTCAGGTGCAGCAGAAAAGCCAAGATAAGATGGATTTGATATGGGATGGGATTAAATTGTTGTTTCCAGGTGAATTCTTCAAATTATTTCTCTTCAGCCACATAGGGAGCCCTTGTGAAATATAATCCTTTTTGCTCGCTCCCAAAAGGATTTGGGAACCAAATCTTCAAAGCTGTAAGGCAAAGGAAATTGAGATCTGCAAGGAAAACTTCCTCTTGATGGATAGAAAATTTGTTGGATGAGCTTACAAGGCAGAGATATTCCCTGAAGGTGGGGGTGGGGAAGCAACATAGAGAGGAGATAGTTGTACATTCAATGTTGAGAAGAGATTCTGATTTTGGACACTTGAGCGTTGCTTACTTATTAACCCAAAGAACAAGCTCTTCACCTGTTCACACAAAGGTCATGGCTAAGGGACTGAAAAAGTTTCTGCTTTAATAGGATGGAAGATGAACATAGAACAAAGAATAATAGAATTGGAAGGGACCTTGGAGGTTTTCTAGTCCAATGAATAAATGGATGTTCGGTCTTTTTTGAAGGTCTTCAGTGATGGTGTACCTAGAACCTCTGAAGGCAAATTATTCCATTGGTAAATTGTTCTCCTTAGTTCTAGGTGGCGTCACTCCTTGGTTAGTTTCCAACCATTGTTTCTTGTTTATACAAAATTACATCTGAAGTAATTGAAGTATAGTCCGATTGTTGAAATTTCAGTAGCCTTATTCCCCTCTTTTTCCCCAATAAATCTACTTTTGGTTTTATTCAGCAATCAACAATACAAAGGATAGACAGTTCCAATATTCACTGTATCCACTCTGAATCCATGGTTGCCAAAACCACAAAAGTGTGATAAGAAAGCATTTGAAAAAAATCTTTGTCAATCTTCATCCGACTCTCGACAGCAATCAGAGGAAATATGAAACAGGGGTCCATTTTAAGAGAAAATGAAAGCATCACCCAAGACCCTGAAGATTTATTCTGCTCTCCTGGGGGGAAAAATGAGGATTTTTCTGTTGCCCCGTAATGCAAATAAATCAGTTGTCCTCCTTGGATTTCAGAAGGTACGTTTCTGATGCAATATTTGGTTGAGACCATTTCCAGGTTTGCAACATAATATGGACAGTTTGACCATACAGACAGTCTTGGAAAGTTAAAGTTGCTCTCCACACTTTCAGTGTTTTACACCTTTGGTGCAGAGGACACAAAGTTGTGTTCCCTACTATAATAAGACATGCTTCATAGAAAGTCATAAAGGGAACATCTCCAGAAAGATTATATGAGAACAGCTACCGGTGGAGGGATTCCTAAATATAGGGTGGAATGGAGAAGGAGAGATGTCACATCCAAGTTCAGAAAAGTGGAAGTGGATGGCCCATACCTGGAGGGGGCACATTCAGATAAATAAAACAGACATTTGAAGGAGCAGTTGCCCTAGAGCCCAGCAGTTTTAGGATGGTGTCAATTTGTTAAAGAGGAAATACTGCATGGAAACACCCAAAGTACACACTGGTTAGTATCTACACTTGCCTATACGAATTGGGTAATCTTTGAGGAAGAAGAGGGGTGTTCTCATAATTAATCCATGGGCTGAGAGATTCTAGGAGCAGAATAGGTTTTGGTGAGAATATATGACTGGGAAGCAGACATTTAAATAAGGAAACAAAATGATGCTTTGGAGACATAGAACCAATTACATGTGTTATATATTTAAATAAAAGGCTTGGGGTCAGGGGTGGGATCCTACTGGTTTAGCAACCAGTTCACTTTGCACGTGCTTCACACCAGGACATACGCTAAGCCTGTGTGTGCACAGTTTGGAGAACACTTACCTTCCAGCTTGCTACTTGGGAAGGAAAACAGCTGAAGGGCAGTAATCCACTCTGCCATGCGACTCAGCTGAGAAGATAAAGTAGGTAAAGCGCAGGGGTGGATGGGTGGGCGGATGGGCCCACTTGTTTGTGGGAGTGAACTGGTTCGCTCCCAGTTGATCTTCGGAACTACAAGTTTGTCTGAACCGGTCTGAACCGGTAGAATCCCATCCCTGCTTGGGGTCCTTGGTAACCCATAAAGCAAAATGTTAAAATGGTAAGTAAATTAATCTGTTGTGAAACAAAGGAAGGGGTGATCATACTGGATACACTGAAGCTTGCATCCTGCAAATTATTGGGGTAAAACATATCCCTATCTGTCTTGAAATGACTTTCTCATAAATGGTTAATATAGTGAAGATCCAACGCTAATCTGAATCCATGCTGATATAGCTTTGAAGATACATTTGAAGATGCAGGAAAGCTTGATGCAGTCCAGAACTTACCATGGTAACTTTGTAAAAAAATAAGTAGAACCTGAAGATTTAAGGTAGTTCATTTACCTTGAAAGAGCTGCTGTTCTATTGTGAGAGCCCGAAGCCATAGGACAGCTTGCTATTCCATTTGAAACAGTTGGGACATGAATAAGGCCATGGACGGTAGCAGGCTGGATACAACATGAAGTTGTTGCAGCTCCACTGTTTTATAAAATTCTAAACACTATTCAGAGTGGTATCTTTTAGCTGCTTGAGTAATCTATCTTCACTGAAGGGAAATTCCTCAGGAACAGCCTTAGCTTTCAGCAAAATGGAGCCAGCCCTGATAATGTACAGTAATGGAAGATGCTATCATTTTGCTGAGTCAGCTGTATGACAAAGTGTGTTTAATTCCCACTTGGATGCTTTTGTTTGAGGGGAAAAAATGGATAGAGGGATATACCCTCCTACCAAAAATGTTTCTTTTGCCATCTTGTTGATAATATGGCGGGAAAGAGCTCCTGAAGAGTATAATCTGCTTCTAAGTCTACCCAAATTTCTGCCCTCCTTTGTTTACAGACATAAAATACTGTTGACAGTGGAAAACTAATTATTATAGTAGAGACAGCACCGAGTTAGGACATGGATGCTGGAATATGAAAACAGCACTTTTTTTTTAACTTCATAAAAGTAAAAGTTCAGTGTGGTGAGAAGTCAATGGTATAGAACAGTGATGGCTAACCTTTTTGACATTGCATGTCAAAAGCACATGCGCACACACAAACACGCCCACAATAAAATGTGTGAATGACCCCACCACACACCCCATCTCCCATGTATGCCCAGGTGACCCCCACCGCTCTTCCCCATCTCCGCACATATGCCTGCTCCTCCCGTGCATGCGCCCCCTGCCCATGCATGAGCAACCCCCCGTGCATCTGTGTGCATCTCCCGCATGCGCCCCACCCCCCGCACATGCGCACCAGAGACCTAAAAACCAGATAGCTGGCAGGAGGCATGCACGCATGTGCAGTGGAGCTGAGTTGGGGCGAGGGCTCTGCGTGCCACCTTTGGCATGCATGCCATAGGTTCGCCATCATGGTTATAGAAGTTAACTCAACCCAGGAATGTCTGGTTGTCCTCAGCAAGAATGGACAAGACTGTCCTCTCAGCCGTTTCTTCCCTGTATGAACAGTGCCTTCTTCAGAAAGCTGGGTATTTGGTCTCTTTCTGAGCATCAACTGATTAGCATCCCCTCTTTCTGGTCAAGAAATTAAACAGCTCTTTGCCCCAGTAATCTTTTAAGGAATTAAACCAGTGATACTTGAAACAATCAGTTTGTAAATCTAGAAAAAGAGGGGGCCTGAACTTTCTAAGCTATTATCACCACATTGTAGAAAGCTTTGTTTTCTGACCCTTTCTCCAACAGACAAGATTTGGACAGATTCTGTAAAGTAAATTACTGTTGTTAACGACAAAGTGGATATTTATTATTTACCTATCATCTCAGATCTGATCCAGAATGGGGAAGCTGGATACTTCTTTTTTGTTTTGTTTTTTAAATTAAAAGCTGGATCACTGGGACAACATGATCCTGGCATGATCCTAAAACTGTTGTGTGAAGTGAAGATCAGCAAATCACAGCTTGCAAACCGGATATCAAAATTCTCCACTGGGCTTATCAGCAATGACAGGAGCCTAGAATCACTGTACTTTCTGCTTTGAAACAACAGCAACACTATTCACAATTCTCTTGTGCAATATCCAGAAAGCAGTCATCTGTTAATAAGTGTTAGCAACAGAGGGAAATGGGAATGCTGTAGCTCTACTGACCATCTTGAGTGGGCTTGCTGGAAGCACATGCTGCATAGAGGTTCTTCAGCTTTTAGTCCAGGTGGATTTAAATACGCATGAAGACAGGGCTGTCTCTGGAATGAAACATTTGGAGGACCTCTCTGAGTTAATCACTGGCTCTACGAATACCCTATGCATACATTTCATCTGCTTTTTGCTATTAGGTTGCAGAGCATTTTCAAGGTAGAGGTCACCTTTTCATTCATTATGTTGAAAATAAAAATATTACTTGACTGAGTTGAGATTCGGTGAGGCACCATATCTTTTCAGAGGCAGGGGGACTATGGAGGAAACAGATTGCCAATATACATTCCAATCTGGATTCAGGCTAACTTAGTACAGAACTGAAAACCCATTGGTCTCTTTTGGAACTGGAAAAGGGCATGTGTCCCTCTTGAATTTTTCAGAAATTTTCAATATCATTAGTTCATCCTATTTCTCTGGCCTATTTTCTGCCTGTATACTGAGGAAAGTAGTGGTATGTATAATATGTATTTATGTATTTGTTTGTATCATGCCTTTATTATTTTTACGAATAGCACAAGGCAGTCAAAATATCCAACATACCTTCCTCCTCCTATTTTTTCCTACAAAAACGACAACCCTATGAGCAGTGATGAAATTAAAAAAAAAATTACTACTGGTTCTGTGGGCATGGCTTGGTGGGTGGAGCAGGAGAAGGATACTGCAAAATCTCCATTCCCATCCCACTCCTGGGGGAAGGATATTGCAAAATCTCCATTCCCACCCCACTCTGGGGCCAGCCAGAGGTGGAATTTGCCAGTTCTCCGAACTACTCAAAATTTCCACTACTGATTCTCCAGAACCTGCTGAATTTCACCCCTGCCTATGAACAATGGTTGAACAATGAGTGACTGGTTCAAGGTCACCCAGCTGGCTTTCATGTCTAAGGCAGGACATAATAGTTAAGTTCTCAAAATATGGTGCTAGGGAATATCTATTCAACACACCCGTGCACACACTCATCCCCGAAATAACCAGTTCAGGTTTTTTTTTCAGGGTTTGGTTTTTTTTAAAAGTAGGAATATACCATTCCTTAAACTGGGAATCCCATTTCCACTTTTAAACCCCAGAGGAGGAGAAATTGGAGAAATAAGCATTACTGAATTGTCCTCTGGAAATTTATGACACTTTTCTGGTAAAGAAGTTATTTTTCCAGTTTTGACTGATTCACCAACAGAAAATATTTCTAGATCATTCTGATATGATCAAGCTGACTCATTCTTCTGGATTTTTAGTTAATAATAATCTTTTCTATGAGGGCTATTCTGGAAAAGCACTAAGAAGCTACAGTTCCTCCAAAATGTGATGGGATTTGTGGGTGACTCCAGAAGATATTATAATGACAAGCATTTTAACATTTTAGCACTGTCCTTGGGAAGCAGACTTCATACACTAGTACTTCCTAACATAAAGTAGAACACCATTGAAATGAAACACTACAATAAAAGCAACAGATTGAGAAAAAAATATACCTGAAGAGTAGGAGTCTAAAAATCAAGCTATGTATTAAAATGATTAAAATGCCTGGGTGGAAGAAGGAAATCCTTGCCTGGCACCAAAAAGAAAATAGTGTCAGGTATAGCTCACAAGGAAGAGCTTCCAGAAATGAGGAGGTATTCAATCATCTTTATCTCCACATGGGTGGTTCAACCAGGAGTCTCCACGCAGCCCATCCATCATGCCAGGTAAGTGCAGGGCCCATGCAGAGGCTCATGGTGGGGGGGGGGGGGAAATGGGCCTACCGGAGGTTCCCGAACTCTGGAAAGGGCTTTCCAGCCTCCAGTGGGTCTCCAGAGCCAGGGGGAAGCAGAGCTCGAGGAAAGCTTCTGGAGCCTGGGGAGGGGAAAAAATGTTGCCACCCCACCGTGGTGCAGTAAGCCAACTAGGCTATGCCCATCATGGCCATGACTATCCAGCAAACCCATTGCTGCAATTTTTGAAGCCCATCCCTGCTAACAGCATTTGTACCTTGTCCAGATTGAACTTCAGTTTCTTGACCCTCATCTAGTTCATTATTGTGGCCAGGCACTAATTCGGCATTTCTACTCTCTGATCAGAATCTGATGAAAAGGAGAAATAGATTTTAATGTCATCAGCATACTGATGATGTCACTCTAAATCTCTGAATGATTTCGCTCAGTAATTTCATATAAATTTTAAACAGCATGGAGAAGAAAAGTGAGCCTTGAAGAACTCCACAATATAAACACCACAGAGTAGAGCAGAAATTCCCCAGTGCCTCCCAGAAAAGGCTATCCAGCTCTGAGTGGGATTACCACAAAGCTGTGTCAACAAATCCTTTGTTCAGAAAATCTTTCATTTGTTATTGAAGGATGGCACTGAAGACTGCTCAGAAACTCAGACAAAATTAATAAGATCATAACATTCCTTCCTTCCCAGGAAAACTCACTCTAGAGCATGACCATCACTGCCCTATACCATTTCAGACAACTGTCTGAAGATGTTATCCAACATGTTCTTGAAAACTTCCAGTGTTCCAGTGTTAGAGCATTCACAACTTCTGGAGGCAAGTTATTCCACTGATTAATTGTTCTAACTGTCAGGAAATTTCTCCTCGGTTCTAATCATAAGAGAAAAGTTATTCTATCTCCCAAGTCCTGCACTTTTCCCCCCATGAGTGGCAACACAATGGCCTCTTTTTAAGAGTCATATACAGACAAATGTATACATTTCTTGCCCAGCAGAGCACAACCCATTCCCTTAGATCAGGAGTGTGCATCTATGGCAACTGTGCTGGCTCAGAAATTCTGGGAGTTGAAATCCACAAGTTGTAAAGTTTTGCTATAGTTCCCCATCCCTGCCTTAGATATAATAAACAAGGGAAACCAGGGGAAAGAAAACAGCTGAGTGTACGAACTGTACCAAGCATCTTTGATCACATCCTCAAACTGAGAATAGAAAGCCATCCAAAAGAATTGGACCTGATACTACCATAGCCCTTTGCAAACTGGCCTCCCCAAATTGTAAGGATTAAGGCATGATGACTCCAGGCAATAGGTTACACAAAACTTACTAAGAATTATGTTTGATTTGTTTATGGCTGGATATCAGAAGCCACGACTTGCTTGGAAAACCATATCTATCTATCTATCTATCTATCTATCTATCTATCTATCTATCTATCTATCTATCTATCTAATTTTTATGCTACCCATTGTCCTACAAGGTGACTAAAAACCATGTTAGAAGACCCACACCATAGTTCTTATTGAAACTCCATACATTGCTCATTTCTTTTTAAGTAATACTCAAGATGCTGGCTTTCTAAAACAGCTTTTGTTGTGTGTGAATTTTTTTTCCAATTGGTTCCAAATAAATGAGATAAATTCATAATAAACTTTAGTCAGAATAAAAAGGTATACAGCATACCTGCTGTGCATCAAAGAAAGTCTCCAGACCTCAGTTGATTTGCTGCTTTAATCAGATTTTTCTCCTATTTTCCTGGTTAAGCGTTTCAGCGACAATTACTTTAAATTAATTTATCTTAAGACGGCCTAGAGCACCTGTTTACCAACTGGATAAACATCTGCTTTGAAAAAGAGCTTTTTAGTAGGTCTATTGGCTGCTCAGTGAGAAATTGTCCATTATATTTGTGCATGCAAATGCCAAATCCAGTCTAAACATCTGGATGACTGTGCAAACAATCGTAATATTATATTTAATTTATAAGCCTCCCAACTCTCAGTGACTCCAGGCATTTAATTCCTTTTTATTGGGCATCCTAACTCTCACCTGGCTATGTGCTTGTTTAACTAGAAGAGATGTTTGAATAGTATGCATGGATTTTCAATGTGTTCTTTTCAAACTAGGTATGAAATAATAACAAAAGTTCGATTGTGCCTAACTCCATTTCCTCTTCCCTATATTCACATGGAAAAATCTATATATCATGGGGGCTTAATTATCTGGTGTATGCGTGCAAATATTAATAGCACAAGGATGGATTTGGAAAAGACTTTTTAAAGTATCAGATGCATTTGAACTACAGGTAGTCCTTGCTTATCAACCAGGACATTCAGCGACTGTTCAAAATTACAACAGTGCTAAAAATGAGATTTATGACTGAAATTGTGGCTGTTGCAATGTCCCTGATGTCACATAATTGTGATTTGGGTACTTGGCAACTAGCTTGCATTTATGGTAGTCCCAGTGTCTTACAGTCACATGCTCACCATTTGCAATATTCTCAGCCATCTTCTGACAAGGTCAATGAGGAAGCCATCAGGGAGTGGCAAGGCATATGACATCACACCTAATGATCTATGGTGATTCACTTAATGACTGCAGCAAGAACTGGCAACACTGATGTCATAAATCAGCACAGTCAGGCTTCACAACCATACCATTTAGCAATAGAATTGCCAGTTACCTAATGAGGTCAGGTTTACTTTTGAAGTGTGGAAAATGCAGCTTATCAACTTGAAAATATATAAACCACCAGCTCAATTCCATCCATGGGGACACAGAGGTAAAGTTGAGGTCCTCTCCCTTTGGTACCTCTGCATGTGAATGTGACACCAACAAAAGGGACACCATGGTTTTTTAATTCCCTTCCTATGGATTCTAGTGCACTGGTTCCCAAATTGGATGAGCTTTAAAACAGTAACATTATAAGCAGGGGTGTGATCCTACCGGTTTAACAACCGGAGGGCTGAGCATGTGCAGCTTACAGAAAAATCACCCTCAGCATTATGCTGGGGAGGAAAGCAGCTGAGGCACGGCAATCCACTCTGCTGTGCCTTCAGAAAATGGAATATAACTGAATATAGTGCAGGAGTGGGCGGCAGAGGTGATATTCAGCAGGTTCTGACCAGTTCTGGAGAACCGGTACTGGAAATTTTGAATGGTTCGGAGAACCAGTAAATACCACCTCTGATTGCCCCCACCCCTATATATTCTCTGCCTTCCGAGTCCCAGCTGATTGGGAGGAAATGGGGATTTTTCAGTAACCGTCCCCTGGAGTGGCAAGGAAATGGAGATTTTGCAGGAGATTTCCCCTGCCACATCCACAAAGTCAAGCCCACAGAACCAATAGTAATTTTTTTTAATCCCACTACTAGTAGACGGGTGGGACCAGCTGAAAGTTAAAGCAAACTGGTTTGCTCCCAGCTTCAGAGCTACCTGTTCACCTGAATTGGTCCAAACTGGTAGAATCCCATCCCTGATTATAAACTCATGGTCAGCAACATAAAAAGCTAACATTCTAAAACCTGATTCGCCACACCCCATGTGTATGAATGCATTTCCTCAAAGAAAGTTGCTAATCAGAGAGAGTAATAAAATATACTCTCACAGATTCAAATGCCTTCTGTGCTTTAACTCAGGTTCTGCAGATTTACACACCTGGTATGAAGAAAGGACTCCCTGGGAGCTGAGGTGGCACAGTGGTTAGGGTGCAGTACTGCAGGCAACTTCAGCTGACTGTTATCTGCAGTTCAGCGGTTCTAATCTCACTGGCTCAAGGTTGACTCAGCCTTCCATGCTTCCGAGGTGGGTGAAATGAGGACCCAGACTGTGGGGGCGATATGCTGACTCTGTAAACTGCTTAGAGGGGGCTGAAAGCCCTATGAAGTGGTATATAAGTCTAACTGCTATTGCTATTGCTATTTAATTGTCTGAAATGTAGCCCAGCAAAATATTGTTTAAATTTTGAATTTTGTTTGAATATAAAGTAGACCACAACCTACTTTTGGTAATAGAGAACAATTACTCTTTTAGGGCTACTGTTCTTCAGCATGTTCATGAATGATCTAGATGAGGGAATAGAAGGAGAACACATCAAATGTACAGGTGACACCAAGTTAGGGAGCACTACTAACACCTCAGAGGAGATTCAGAAGGAACTTGACAGACTTGAGCATTGGGACCTAGCCAGTGGTGGGTTTCAAATTTTTTTAGAACTTCTTCTGTAGGTGTGGTCTACTTTGTGGGAGTGGCTTGCCAGCCATGTGACTGGGTGGGCATGGCCAACTTGTAAAATGTGGTGAAACTCACTTAACAATGCTCTTGCTTAGCAACCAAAATGTTGGCTCAGAAACTCTGGCATTTGAAGCATGCAAGACTTAAAGCTGTCAAGTTACAAGACCCTTGCACCCCTAACCCTTTAGAAAAAAAAACCCAGGGGTGTTCAAACTTGATAGCTTTAAGACGTGTGAACTTCAACTCCCAGAATTCCTCCTCTCGCTTTTCATCTTGATGATGTGCAGATGGGCGGGGGGAGGGAGCTGGATCCGGTTCTAGATGGCACTGTAGATTTGTGGAACCTCTTCTATAGAAGAGGTTAGAACTGGCAGGAACCCACCCCTGGACCTAGCTAACAAGATGCAATTTAGTGGTGAGAAAAGAAAACTCCTGCACTTCGGAAGGCAAAATCAAATGCACAGGAATAGAATAGTCAATACCTGGCTTAAGAATAGTAACTGTGGGGGAGATTTATGTGTCCTAGTAGACCACCACTCAAGTATGAACAGAAGTGTGCTGCAGCTACAAAAAAAAGCCGATGCAGTCTTAGACTGCATCAACAGAGGGGGATAACATCAAAATCATGGGTAGTAATAATACAGCTTTATACTGCACTAGTGAGGCCACACTTGGAATACTGCATCCAATTCTGGTCACCACGATACAAAAAAGAATGAGACCCTAGAAAGAGTGCAGAGAAGAACAATGAAGATGATAAAGGATGTGTGTCTGTGTCTGTGTGTGTCTGTGTGTGTGTCTGCAGGATAACTCATATGAGGAATGGTTAAGGGAACTACTTATGTCTATTCTAAAAAAGAGAAGAATTAGGGGTGGCATGATACCTGTCTTCAGTTCACGAGACAGGTACAAAGAGTGGAGGTCAACTTATTCTTCAAACTTCCTGAGAATAGGACAAGAAGCAATGGTGGAAACGCATTAAAGAGAGATCCAACCTGGAATTAAGGAGAAATTTCTTGACAGTGAGACTAACTAATGAATGGAGCGGTTTGCTTCCCAGACTTGTGGGTGCTCAACTTCCACTAGCAATCATTTGTTCAAAATGAGATAAGGTGTCCTGACATGGGCAGGGGGATAGACTAGAAGACCTCCAAGGTCCCTTCCAGCCCTATAATTCTAAGCCATCAGTGAATAAAAGCAAACAGCTGCTAGACATTGGTCTGTCTTCCTTTTTATGTGCCTCTTACCACTCTTTTTCCCTGCAACTTTTACAGACTAATATTTTTCATCAAGAGTTTAACAGCATGACTATTTTAAGCATTCTGCTTCCCCTGCCTTAGCAAAACCTGCCAGCTGATTATCTACAAATTCTATTTCTTTTTCAAAGGAAAGCTTGGGTCAAAATGCACTCAATTATAATGAATTGCATGTGGCTGTAAAAGCAGTTAGAACTTAAAGTGTTAAGGACTTTAGAAATTTGAGTGTGCCTTGCTTACTGTGCTACCTCAAATGGTATGCTAAGCACAGAGGTAAACAGTAAATTTGGTTAGCTACTGCCACGTCAGTGATTTGCTAAGCCCGTTAAATGAACGAATAGAGGCACATAGGATGCTTGTATTGTAGCTCCTACTTTTTGTATATTCACTATATTGAAAAGATTGTGACTGGAAGTTGGTGCTCTGGTCAGCAGCATGATTACTGAAATGCACAAGATATAAATCTGCAATTTAGTTAACCGGCAAACAGTTTCCGTTCACATCTGGGGAATTTTGCACTTTAGCAAGGAGCCTGGACAATTTTACTGCCTTTGCACAATTTCATATCAGGCAGTTTCAAGGCAGGGACTGGTGGGTTTCCTCTATCCCTCTATCCTTCTATCTACTGGCAGAAGGTCTATCATCCCATAAAATGAAAATGATAAGTTGAAGTCAACTTATCAGAAGGTATTTATACTTATGTCGAAGCACCCCCATCCCAGAAATCTGTGTTTGGATGACTTGGTTTGAAATATAAAACAGAGAAGTTGGAATTGAAGAGTTCTCAAAGTTACTGTATTTCTGGAGCAGAGGTGTCAAACTGGGCCAGATGCGTCACATGCGTCACATGCAGGCCACACCCATCCCAGCTCCGCAAAGGGAAAAACATCGCAATGTCATATGATGGCAACATGACGCCACATGTTTGACATCCGTGTTCTACAGTTTCTATCAATGGAACCAATTTCCCCCATGAATCTATGTTAATCAGGGAAGCAGCCTCCTCTCACACAAACCTTCATCCCACTTTGTGTTTGTGAATGCATATTTATCATTCACTTATCCACCTACTTTGTGATCTTGCCCAGCACACAAACCCACACAGGGACTCACACAAAACGTACCCACAACTGGAGCCTCGTGCGGTGAATCTATTGATCTCCTTAGAGTTCAGTGTTTCAAGGTTAAGAGACAAAGACCAGGTGTTCAGTCTCTCTCCCATCTAAGGGCAAAATAGCCCAGACCAAGGACCAGCAACGGGATGGGAAAGATGGGTTTTGGCAGCACTTGCTGAACCATCTGGAACATTTCTGACATCCCCATAATCCCTTGTGTCAATCATTCTTCACAAAATGTTTCATGTTGGGAAAAGGAGGTGCCACTTTTAAATTGGAACAACAGCTTGCTTAGCAGTGGTTGGGGATGAGACTTAAGTGATATGTCACTCAATCACAGCGAAGAGTTTTATACCGCAGCAACCAGGATGTGACAATGAACCCACCAAACAAACCACACTCAGAAGTAAATCTCCACCTTCCTTCCCCCCCCTCCCAAAGTACTTTCCTTAGGCCCCATTGAGGAATTCTTGATATAATCTCATACTCTAATGATGACGTTTCTTTCAAATGTGCATGGGGAAACTTGGCTACCATTAAGGATTTTTGATATCTTGTTCTCAGTAAACAAACTGAGCTGTCTTAACACCTCTTGGATTCAAACATTGATACAATCACAGAAGTATTTTCTGGGTGCACACTGTTCTCCTGATATGCATCAGCAGGGTTGCTTCCTAGAATGTCCATAGGGTATGCATAATTGCTTCGGCATTCATAAATTTCTGGGAAGTACTGGTGAAGAGAAAGTCCCATGCCACTGAGTCATAAAAAGAAAATTAAAGACCTCTTATCCACCTTCTAAGTAGAGGTAGTCCTCAACTTACGACCAAAAATTCCCATTACTAAACAAGGCAGTTGTTACATCAGTAGTGCCCCATTTTACAAGGGTATTTTTGCCAAAGTTGTTAGCGAATCACTGTAGTCATTAAGTGAATGATGCGGTTGTTAAATGAATCTGGTTTCCCCCATTAACTTTGCTTGTTGGAAGCTGGCTGCGAAGGTTAAGATGGTGATCCCATCACCTCAAGACAACACAATTATAATAAATACTTGCAGGTTGCCAAGCACCCAAATTTTGATCACATGACCATTGGAGATGTTATAATGGTTGCAAGTGTGGAAACTGGTCATAAGTCACTTTTTCAGTCCCATTGTAACTTTGAACAGTCAATAAATGAATGGCTGTGAATTGAGGACCACCTGTATTAGAAATTGGCACGCTTTTATTATATTTTCATTTCATTTTGTCCTGTTTAAAAAAAAATCCTGATCCTGCCCTCCAATTTGGAATAGTAGAAGTGGGGGGGGGGGGCGGGGAGAGACATAGAATAATTTGTTCAGATCTCTGTATTGTGTGAAATAATCTAATAGGTTGAATTACCGGATACACATTTCTCTTGAAATTGCAGGATCTGAAAATCCCATCTGAAAATGGAACATTAAACTTTGGAACTTAAAGGGTTTTTTAAAAACCTAGTTACACCACCTTCAAATTAACCCTCAACTCTGCTTTTCATATTCATTCTCTAGTAGTGCTTCAAAGGATCTTTGTGTTCCAATAAGGATTTGGAAACAGTGTTTGCATATGTTTAAATAACAGCAACATCCAACAGCTCTGTTATCTGTTGTGAATTTTAGGACGTTAATTTAATTATGTCCATACAATTTTTCTAGCATCCCAGCTCAAAAGTGTTAGAACTTGTAGACCTGGAGAACAATGATATTGCCGTCTTGTCCAAATTTTTCCCCAAATTTTTTAAAAGTCTAATCTGATAAGCAGAAATTGAAAAATACTTTATGACCTTTTGGAAGAGAAGGAGGAGGAGATGGAACAGTGGTTATGAAGCAGAAGGATTTGGGGAGAAGGAAAAGGAGGAGGAGAAGAATAAGATGCCAACAGAGTATTCAACACATTAATAGGTTACTCATTATGTTGCTTCTGATTGCATCGCTGTGGAAACAATCCTTTGGAAGCAACAACATTACTATTATAATTGAACACCAGCTTGTCAACAACAAGTCTGTTGAATCAACAATTGCTTTTATTCCAGACTCTCCTCTGGAACTCTTGCCAGAGGCAAGGAACATAATGCAAGTACAGACACTTGATTAATTACATGATCATTTAATAACAAATTAGAGAGAAGTTTGACTGATTCATGAATAGTTCTTTTAATTTACTCCTAGCATTCTTACCTTAATGTTTCTTAGAGATTTTAATCCAAAGATAATAACAACAAACACAAACACAAATTCATTAGGAATTAAAAATTAAAACTGTTTCCCCCCCCACCCCGCCCCCCGTACAGCTTAAAGTAAAATTCCAAAGAAAGTAATTGCAACAAGGAATGGATAGTAGAACAACTTGAATAATAACCTCATTTTATGCGTTACACTGGATCAAGCATACAAATAGACAAAGTAGACCCTATGTGCTTAAACACATAAAATGGATACCTGTAGGAGTACAGTAGAACGCACAAAGGCTAGCATGAGACTAAAACCCTGGTCACACACTGAATGCCAGACTGCATGAAAGTCCCTATGTACATATAGGTGTATATGTGTAGGAGCCACCCTTGGAGGAAATGAACTCAGTTCATGGGAGGGGGGGCATGGCCAGCAGGACGCACAAGCACTAGGGGCAGAGCACAGTCCTGTTCCCTTCCTCCTCTTGTTCACTCAAAGCATGAAAAGGTTCATCAGAACTGCACTAGGGTCCATCTGAAACATATAGAAACAGTAAACATCACAGTGGCAACTGTAATAATAATTAATGGCAATGAAATGGATTCTAGATCGATGGGTATAGGTATAGGTAGTCCTCGACTTACAACATTTCATTTGGCAACCGTTTGAAGTTACAACGGCATTGAAAAAAATGACTTGTGACCATTTTTCACATTGATGGCCATTGTAGCATCCTCGGGATCAAAATTTGGATGCTTGGCAACTGGCTCATCTTTATGACGGTTGCAGTGTCCCAGAGTCATGCAATCACCTTTTGAGATCTTCTGACAAGCAAAGTCAATGGGCAAGCCAGATCCACTTCACAATTGCATTACTAACTTCACAACTGCACTGGTTCCCTTCTTCACTGTGATGAGAAAGGTTGTAAAATGGGGCAAAACTCACTTAACAACTGTCTCGTTTAGCAATGGAAATTTTAGGCTCAACTATGGTCATAAATTGAGGACCACCTGTATATATTTGAGTCAACATGTTCTCCAAGAAGGACCAGAGATTTCATTTATTGGAAAATCTTGGTAGCTGCCACATATTGGATGCTAGAGTAACTCTGAAAGAATGGGCTTCTTTGAGCTGCATGAGTTGGAGCCACTGTCTGTTATTATACACAATGCAGCATCTGAGTGGACTGAGTGGCTTTTGCATATAACTGAGGTGGCTACTGCATTGAAACATTTCTCAGAAATACACAAGACATGAAATTGCTTTGTCATTTGTGCTTCAGTTTTGGAAGTTTATTTGATTGAATTAGCTAGGAATTTGAATGGAATGAATTTCTCCTCCACCTCTGGTTCTTGTTTTTGTTTGCACTGAGTACAAACATTTCACCCCCCCTTAAACAAGATCAAGAAAAACCAGTTGTAGGAACAGATTTCAATGTATAGAAATATTTATTCTGGTTGGATTAATGTAACCAAGTAATAAAATTAAATTAATTTAATTTTAAATTAAAGTTTAGAGATGAAGAGCAGGTGCTTGGATTTGTTTTTGGAAAAAATCTGGCTTATTTTGTGATAATCCTGTACATGTCTGTTTACTATTGACCTCACCCCATTCCTAAGAGATCAGTAGGGGTGAGCATAAGTGCACCAGCGTGCCTAATGTCCCCGTCCTACTGTTCCCATTTATTTGTACCCATTTCCTGTGTTCCTTATTCATGTTTATTCTTATTCCTATTATTTTGTACATGGGTGACAAACTAAATAAAAAATTGAAAAATATATTGGACAAAAGTCTTTAAAAGAAGGTTAGTTAAATACTTGGATCCAAATTTATCTGAACAATTTACTGCCTTCCCAGCTTTTGATGTTCATTAAAAATAGCCATTCTTTGTGAGGGGAAAGGGGAGGGGAGAGGAGGAGGGGAAGGGAAGGGAAGGGAAGGGAAGGGAAGGGAAAGGCAAGGCAAGGCAAGACAAGGTAAGGCAAGGACCACACTGAGAACTGTTCAAAATTACATGTTCGAAAAAAATGAACTTTGGTAGGATTTGATAATAATATGATATTATTTAATATTTTTTTAAGTTATTTTCTTAGGTTTCTTCTTTTTTGGTGGTAGTAGTAGTAGTAGTAGTAGTAGTAGTAGTAGTAGTAGTAGTATTGGCGTGAAGCTGGGGCCACAATTTAGACAACAGTTGCAATTTGGGGGAGGGGGAAATTACTCAGGCATGGGAGTCAAGCTTAGACTTCTAACTCCAACTAAACATATACATCTATTTCTACATGCTTAGCAAGCGCATACAAGTTCCAAATTAAGCAACTACCTTGTATTTTTAAATTATTATTTAAGGCTATAGAATAAGCTGTCCTTATTGTGAAGTGAACTTACTGTATTTGGTACTCACATGCCTATTGATTTTACAATTGTTTAAGTGCATATGTCAAAAATCTGTCATACCGATACAGCTTTTATAATTTGTTCTGTTTCCAGTGTAAATATATATTTTGTGAGTTAGGATATTTAACACTATTGAAATAGGCAAAACATTTATTTCTACAAAAAAGGACAACTAACCTATTGATCATGTGAACTAACACTGTTACTGAATATTGAGAATCCACTGACATTGACTACAGTTAGGCTGGTGCAATTTAGCATCAACCACCAGGGTGGTCAAAAGAGGAACGATGCCAGTTGTGGCACTCCAATCCAATCTTTTGGAATGTACATTGATTTACACAAATATACAAAAGGGCAGGGCTTCAGTTGTGTTTCAAAACCACCACCTTGCCTGTTTGGAGCTGCAGATGCCACTGATCCAATTTCTCTTGGAAATATAAGCAAATCTGTAATATCTCTTCCAGCATGGGGGTAACTGTAAAGATATACTGTACAGTTCAATACATGTTTCATTTTTTATTTTATGAAGTTGTAGATTTATACCACTGAAATAAATTAAAAGTTTACTAGAGATGTGCACTGATAAGTTGCATATGGTTCCATTTTAGTGGAATGACAGTAAAATCTAGGTTAGTGTTTAGATTGGAGATTCGGTGCACATAAACAAGTGTGAGCACACTTGGGGTAGAAGTGGGCTTCAGTTACACTTGTGGTCTATTGCCCCAAATGTGGCAAAACTTATCAGTATTGCTTATACTGTTATCAGGAAATGATGCAAATACAATGGGTATGACCAAGGCTATAATCTATTATTTATTAATATTTGAAAACCTTGGGCAGCCAAGATTGTGTGATGGGTCAAAGTTAGTGATCTATGACCCAATTATGTGAAGAACATGCCTTTTCAGTTAGGGTTCAGATGTGATTATAGACTGAAACATTTTGGTATCTATCTTTATTAAGGATGCGATTGACCAAAAAAAAAATCTTCCTGTTCCAATTACACCTCTTGGCTGTGTTCAGAACGATTGGCCATGCTGTTGTCCTGGTGAAGGATGGGGCAGGAGATACTCTTTTGCTCCTTCCTGATTGGACAGTTTTAGCCATTATTTATTAAGGAACAGCAGTTCAGACCTTGATTCCTTGAGTGCTCTCCTGAAGCTATTTAAATTCTGCATGGAATCTTGCATTGGGAGAGGTCATTATCTGCTTTCTAGATGTTGTGAGGGACTAGATCAGGGGTGTCAAACTCAATTTCACTGACAGCCACATCAGGGTTGTGTTTGATTTCGGGCAGAGGCATGGCCAGGTTGGGCATGACCAGCTTGATGTCACATGTGTCAGGAGTGCCTGTGGTGGCTTGAGTGCTCTGCCACCGAAAACAGGCCCGCGAGCTCCACTTTTGTCTGCTACAGCCTCCTGCAACCGAAGTTCGGGTGGGCTGCATGTGGTCCTCCTGAGCTCCATTTTTGCTGGCAGAGGCACCATAGGCCAGTCCTTCACTGTTTCCAGGGTGGCCCTGTGCTCTAGATCTAAGCCTTGAATTTTACACCCCTGGACTAGATGGAACACAGCTAAATCGGGAGCCTGCAGCAAAGTTAATTGAACGAAAAACTAAATGGAAAAAAAATGGAATGAATTTGAAGAGATAGAACGCATGGAAATGATAATGGGATGTCATTCCTCTGAACGTTTGCAACCCCCACCCACCCAAAAAAGTAAAGCAGAAATGCTGTGAAAAATGTTGAAAAATGATGAGTGAAGATGGAAAACATTAAACTACAAGTATGGTTTGCTTACAGAATGGCAGTGCAACTTGTTCCAAGTGTGCACAAAGGTAACCTCTGTGCCCAAAAACTGGAAGGAAGTTGTCGTCCCCTATACAAAACGAAGGGTAACTTATGTGCATGCCACAACTACAGGGGAAATTAGTTTATTGATTTGCCAAATGTGCCTGCAAATATGTTTGTATGTATGTATGGAATTCTGTCCATACTGGTGACCATGAGCAAAATCTGGGGAATTGTGCTGAATGGCTTTTTCTCTTCCACAGGACCCTGTGAATTGTATAGATGTGACAAGAGTTGTACTTTTGTTGATTTATAGAATATGTGTGATAAAGTGAGTAGGCTTAAACTATGGAATGTTTTATGCAAATATGGAGTTGAAGGTTAGATCCTGAATGCATTAAAGGCATTATATGTGCTGGAAGTAAAGGATGTATGAGAATAAACAGGACACTTAACAAACGTGCAACACTGAGCAAGGATTAAGCCAAGGATATATAATGTTCCCATGGTTGTTTAAATGTATTTCAAATGTATTTGTGGGTAAAGAAATGCTTGCAGTGATGGTGCCCATTGGGGATGGGAATATTTGTGTACTTATGTATGCAACATGATACAGTGTTGTTGATTGATATTTCAACATTAGACTGTGGAATAGCTCTGAAAATGCTTAAGTCTGAGATCATAGTGGTTGTTTTCCACAGAGAATATGGAGTGAAGAATTGTAGGTTAAAGATGCATGGCCAAAAAAAAACCCAATTCTGAGTAAATAGATTCATTAAAGACATGATGGAATTTTTAAAAGATGTATAAATGCTGGTGGAAAGATAGTAAACAGTGAATTTATTAGAGAAGGAAATGTATCCAAAGAAGTTAAATTCGTTACATGAAAGATTGTGAGTTTTGCCCATTCAGTTACATGGATGTGATAGTAAATACAGTTAGCCCTTGACTTATGACTACAATTGAGTTCCAAATTTATTTATTTTTGAGTGAGTTTTGCCCCATTTAACGACCTTTCTTGCCACAGTTGTTAAATGAATCATTGCAGTTGTGAAGTTAGTAGCCAGGCTTCCCCATTGATTTTGCTTGATAGGTAAAGGTAAAGGTTCCCCTCGCACATATGTGCTAGTCGTTCCTGACTCTAGGGGGCAGTGCTCATCTCTGTTTCAAAACCAAAGAACCAGCACTGTCCGAAGATGTCTCCATGGTCATGTGGCTGGCATGACTAAATGCTGAAAGGGCATGGAATGCTGTTACCTTCCCACCAAAGGTGGTTCCTATTTTTTCTACTTGCATTTTTACATGCTTTCGAACTGCTAGGTTGGCAGAAGCTGGGATAAGTAACGGGATCTCACTCCGTTACATGGCACTAGGAATTTGAACTGCCCAACTGCTGACCTTTCTGATCAACAAGCTCAGCATCTTAGCCACTGAGCACCGTGTCTCTTTGCTTGTTAGAAGATTCCAAAAGCCGATGACATGACCCTGGGGCACTGCAGCTGTCATAAATATGAACCAGTTGCCAAGTATCTCAATTTTGATCGTGTGACCATGGGAATGCTGCAACGATTGTAAGTGTGAAAAACGGCCATAAGTCACTTTTTTCAGTGCCGTTGTAACTTTGAGCGGTCACTAAATGAACTGTTGTAAGTTGAGGATTACCTGTATGTTAGGAATAACATACAAATAAGACAAATACAGTGGTCATGGCAGCCTAAAGAAGGTGCGTGCTAAAGAAGGAATAGGGTTAGAAATGAATGGGTCCTGAATGAGTGTGCATTGAATACAAAATGAATTGCTGTTGCAGAAGACATAGGGCTATGATGTTGAACCTATGACACACGTGCCATATTTGCTGGCACGCCAGCTGCCAGCTCCAGCATGTATGTGCGCACTGGCCACCTGATTTTGGGCTTCCAGAGGGTCGGGGAGGCTGTTTTCACTTCTGGAGGCTGGAGAGTGTGAAAAACAGGCCCAACGGACCAACCAGAACTTCTGATTAGCCTATTGGGCCTGTTTTTTGCCCTCTCCAACCTCCAGAGGCTTTCCTGAAGCCTGGGGAGGGTGAAAAATAGCCCCAACGGATCAATTGGAAATTCAGAAAGATCTATTTCCAGCTTCCGGAGGTGGGGTGTGTGTGCAGGGGATGCTGTTTTGCCCTCTCCAGGAAGAGAAGGAAAGATTCTGGAGCCTGGGAAGGGGTCACACGTGCATGTGTGCAGGGGGGAGCGTAACACACCCATGTGTGCAGGGAGGATTGAATTGGGTTGGGCACGTGTAGGCACATGTGCGCACACAATAGCATGCACGGACAATTTTGGCATGCCATAAGAAAAAAGTTCGCCATCACTGACATAGGCTGTGGAGAGAACACATGAGCACAACAAATAGAGATGAGGAAGGGGATGCTATAGAGAAGGGAAAGGGGAAAGGGGAGACAGAGGAAGTCAGATGGAACTGATGAAATCCTCCCAAAGAGAGAAAGGTAAGAATTTGAAAGAACAAAAAAGCCATGTCCAATTTAGTGGATACATGCGGTGGAAGTAAACATGATTTTCCAGGAACGAAAATATTAAAAATGCATCAAGAGTGTTATTGATGAAAACTAGCAATATTTTATTTATTGTTCTTATTTCATTATTGTGCCTTTCTTTGGCTCACAATTTCTTATTCAGATTCTAATGCTTTAAATAATGCTGCTTATCCCAAAAAGGAATAGGTGATAGAAATGTGTGTATGTCTGCTATTGGTTTTACCTCAAAGTCTATGGAGTCAACTATCGTTTTTATCCACTCAAATACCTCTGATTTCATCCAAAACGTGTCACAGTTTGATCACCATTTGGCCTTCACTGTTCAACAGATTTAACAATCACTAAAATTTACTTCACCTGCTGAATATGCAATTGTATTCATTCAAAAAACATATTTTAAACTTTAAAGGTCAATATTTGTTCTCTGGCCAAAGAAATAAAAGATAATTAGAATTCATATATTGGATTTATTCCATTTGAAAATATTAACAATGGGGCAATCTTAACCACACCTAATAAAATAAGATTTATTAAACCCATACGTTATAATCTGAAGAAACGTTTATGGTTATATGGATAGCCTGTTACTTAACATTCATAATCAATATCAGAAAGGAGGGGAATCAATCATAAATTACATGCACATGGAGAAGACATCTATAGACATACATACACATAAATATATATAAATATGTACTTACATGTGTCAGGCTTCAGTTGACTGTTTGTAATTCCAAAATATTGAGGATTTTCAATTACAGGAATCTTTGTCATTCCAATAATCACTGCATCCGGGCCTCCCTCAGAAGAAGATGGCGTGTTGCTTCCATTAGAGATGTGATGAAGGGGACTTGCCGAATCGTCGTCATTGCTGATAACTGAAGAAGGGCCTAAAGTTAGAAACAAAGATTCCCCTGTAACTTGATATAGTTCTTCCCTCCCGCTACTCTCTCCTTGGCTCTCAAGAGCCTAACACACTCAGAAATGACACTCCATCTGTGACCTTATCTTCAGCACCACCGAAGTAAGAACTGAGAGAACCTCTGCACAGCCCCTTTCAAATTTTGGGAGCAGGCTTATCCCACCTCAGTAGTGCCCCACAGAGCCACCCAGGATTTCCAAAGTTAATGGAAAAAAGAAAGAAAGAAAGAAAGAAAGAAAGAAAGAAAGAAAGAAAGAAAGAAAGAAAGAAAGAAAGAAATAGCCACCAGTTATTGAGCAGACCCCAGGCTCCTTATTCCCTCACCGTGTTTCAGCACTTAAGAAAAAAATGAGAAACTAATTGGCCAAGTGGAACAATAAAACGATCCCTATGGTTGGGAAAGACGGATGGATGTAAAGATAGAAAAAAAGAAAGGGAAAAATGGTTAGACAACATATAGAGCTCAAGCCAGAATTATTTCTATTAGGCATTATAACAGATGACTATGATAAAGGAACAATATACCTAATACAGTGGTGGGTTGCAGGCGGTACGCCCCAGTACGGGAGTACCGGAGCCAGCCCGAGCACTGGATACTGTTCCAGTACGGTGCTCCGGCGGGCCCGTCCGCCCTCGCTTCTTACCGTCCTTTTATGTCTTCAGTGCTTCAGCGCATGCGTACAGCGCATACATCTGCACGACGCTCCACTGAGCAGCTGGAGCGTCACGGAGGTCGCAGAAGCGCCAAGACGCATGTGCATGTCCATGTGGATGCTGGCAAGCCCGTTTGAACCATACTAGTTGGAATGGAATCCGCAACCCACCACTGACCTAATACTACATATCCTGACAGCAGCAAGAATGTTGTATGTTCAGCAATGGAAGAGTGAAAACATCTCTTCAGAGGAGGAGATAATAAGGAAGATACTAGTCTGTGCAGAAATGGATAGACTAACATTAAAAATAAGAGACAAGGAGAGACAGAATATTATGACACGTGGAATAGATTCTAACAATGATTAGAAGCATGAGGTGAAAGTCAGAATATGAAAAAATTAGGGCAGGCGGACCTGGAATGAGATATTATATATGCATCATGGTATTAGAATGAATTTGATGGTCAAAAATAATTGTATACTAGCACTGTAGTATATACGTATGTTATTTGTTTTCACTGTTGTTTTTATGGCAAGTGAAATGCCAGGACAATCACACTGCGTTCAATATACTTGTATGTAAATAATAAAAATATTTTTTTTAAAAAGACAGAAAAAAGAAGCTACAAAAATAATACAGTTAGTAAATAATAAGAGAAAGGAAAAGAATACTGTCAGCAATCTCAGCCGATTTCATATACATCATATCTTAAGGTTATTAAAAAATCTAATTTAAAGACAAAAAAAAAAACCCAATATAGGTAGTCCTTGACTTATAACCACAACTGAGCCCAAAATTTCTGTGGCTGAGACAACTGAGTTTTGCACCATTTTATGACCTTTCTTGCCACAATTGTTAAGTGAATCACTGCAGTTGTTAAGCTAATAACACAGTTGTTAAGTGAATCTGGCTTTCCCCGTTGACTTTGCTTTGTTAGAAGCTAGCAAAAGAGGATCACATGACCTGGGACACTACAACCATCATAAATATGAGCCAGAGGCCAAACATCTGAATATTGATCACATGATCATGGGGATGCTGCAATGGTCTTGTGGGAAATGATTATATGCCACTTTTTCAGTGCTCTTCTAACTTTGAACAGTCACTAAACAAATGGTTGTAAGTCAAGAACTATCTCTACTCTATTGTTGTAAAATATTATGAAGGTTATACCAAACGGAAACATATTGCATGCTGGATGCATGGATTATACATCTCCTAAATCCAATCCTTAATATCTGTAATAATACTTTTGTTGTTGTTAACATCATTATCATCACCACCACTACTTTAGTAAATATTCAGGATATACGTTTCATTAGGTCAGGGGCTGGATAGCGAAAAGGTTCACACTCTGATCATGGAAGGGAGGGTGGAAAAGCCAGCAGCCACGGAGGGGATAAGGTAGGAGTTCTCACCTGTGGAAAATTCCCTGTGTTGGACCTCCATCAAACACATTACAAAAGTGCTTTCACAATATTTTGTTTTGAACTGAGCTGTTTATTAATTGTCTCTCATTCCCAGGACCCAAGTATAGAGTGCATATGCTAGGCAGATCAATGCCGTTCTTGTGTTAGAAGATCCTTCAGGTATTCAGCATAATCCTGATTGATTCGTGTCTCCATACTTCCTGACAAGGATCTTTCTCGGTCCTACTGGCAAGGTAAAGCTAACAAGTCCCTGAGCTAGTCATTGCCGATTATAGGGGGCAGTGCTCATCTCCATTTCAAGGCCATTGAGCCACACTGTCCAAAGACATTTCCACAGTCATGTGGCCAGCATGACATCACAGAGCACTGTTACCTTCCCACCAAAGGGATACCTATTTATCTACTCACATTTGCGTGTTTTTGAACTGCTAGGTTGACAGGAGCAGAGACGAGAATGGGAGTTCACTCAGTCATGTGGCTCTTGGATCTTGAACCTGGGCTGTAGGCTTTCCAGCCAATAAGCCCAACATCTTAACTGCAAAGCCACCATGCTGCCTAATTGGCAAGGTGGGACTTTTTAAATGGAAACATGTACTTTTCCTGAAACAGTTCTTTTCTGTTTTGAGGTGTTGATGATAGCACACTGAACTAAAAACAAGGACTACTTACATTAATAAATAAATACTCATTATGTGAGTAATGTCCAAGAAGGTAGACCAGGGATGTCCAATGTTGGCAACTTTAAGATTTGTGGACCTCAACTCCCAGAATTTCCCAGCCAGCATGAACTCTGGGAATGGAAATTCATGGGTCTTTAAAAGTTGCCTAAGTTGGACACCCCGATGTAGACTGTGAACTACATGAAGTGGAACATATTGCAGAAAAATAGGAGAGCAACATCTCAAAAGTACAGGAATGGAATGAATAAAAAAAGGATGTTTGCTTTTTTTTCTCCCTGTCCCTACAGCCTCACAAATTCCCAAAGGAATTTTTTCAGCCCTGCAAAGTTCTGGGACTGCAGGATGAATATGGAATTTGTTTCTTGACTGCCATTTTTGCTGGGTAGACTCCACTGGTTTTCTCCCAACTCTTGACAAACATAAAGAAAAATAGCAGGCACGCACATGCAACCTATACATATACAGACAAATTACAAGGGAGGCAGAGTAATTATTTAAATTAAAATATATAGCTAAATAAAAATGTCTCAAACAGGTGGCTGAAAGTTGGTACAATGCACATCTCTTTGAGAAAGACATTCCAAAGCTGAACCAGCATCATAGGGAGTGAAAAATATTTTGCTTTGTGAAAATATATTGCAGTTTCCATAATAAAACTCTTTGAAAGAAGTCCTCGGCCAAAGGTCTTGTGCTCCTCAAGATCAGCAAGATCTTGTATGCCTTTCCCAAGATTCAGCCTCTTATTTCTCCTTTAAAACATAAGGCTATGGCCCTTCTCCTCACAATGGACTCTGTCCTGCTTTTAATAATTAATGTTTATCTTCCACAATCGCTAAGAAAAGCTGAAACCACTGCAGTATGGATGAAGTTGGAACACTATATTAGTAAACTCCTCTTGGACCATCCAAAAGCCAGGGTCTTACTAGGGGGAGACTTCAATGTTAGATTGGGACCAGATGATTACACATTATATACAGGGTGGGATTCTACTGGTTCAGGCGAACTGGTAGCTCTGACTATCAGCTGGGCCCAGCCACCCACCCCTGCGCTATACTTACCTATATTCCCTTTTCTGAAATCCAGCTGATAGGCATGGCAGAGTGGATTATTCAACTGTTTTCCTCCTGTGGAAGGTGATTTCTCTCTAAACTGCACACACACACACACACACACATACACACACACACACACACACACACAGTACATGTCAGGTGCATGCACTTGTGCAGCAAGTGCACAAATGCAAAGTGCACACAAAGCATGCGCAAAGCAAACCAGTTGCTAAAACGGTAGGATCACACCCCTGATTATATATGAAATATCATCAATATCCACCATTGGAGGTACCAGCTAGTACCTCCTTTACACGACTTTCTAAAGACAATTCTGTATGACACCACTAATAATGTATTTCTAAAAATTTCAATAAGATGAAGGATGCTTATTTATTTAGCTCAGTACATTGCAACAATCAAAGCTTCTTCAGGATTTAAAATATAACATAGTAGTAGAATTTAATGTGCTTAAAATCAGAACATCAATATTGAGTTATAATTTTCAGATCAAAACATTCAAAGCTTCCAATCTCAATAATCCAGATGTAATCTTCATTAAACCCATTAAATTAAGAACCTTTCTCTTATCACAAGGCCTTTATTCATGTTAATACCGTAATGTTTATAAACATTAAAGGGTTAATTATGCTCAGGAACAGAAGAAATGCTCCTAAATAATTTAAACCCTCTAGGAAAAGCTGCGCATTGGGCATTCTGCAACTCAGTGCCAATAATACATAACAAGATGGAAGGGGGGGGGGAATCAAAGACATGCAAATTATTTTTTCCTATGTTACCATGTCTTCAAGTAATTTTTGACACTGAAACTAGATTATTTTCAAAGTTACAATGACACTGGTCTCCCTGACATATGTGGCATCTCTGGTACATACCCACACATCCTTTACAGCCCACACAATATGACACATCCCATATCACGGTAGCCCCAGGCACTTCCTTGCTCCTTTCCCCATCTGGTAGCAACCTCTTATCTGCCGTTTGGTCTTGGACTTGCAACTTATTGCTGACTATCCCACTGACTTTCTCCTTGCAAGCTTCCCACAAGCAAAGGGAAGAGAGGGAGGGAGGAAAGAAGGATTTCTGATGCTTTCTGCCAGCTTCCTATAAAGAAACTCAATGGGAAAGCATCAGGAAGTCAGAAGTCGCTCTCACTCCCACTGCTTTTTTTACCTAACCTTGGTCATTCTGTTTCTCTATTTAGGTAAGGAAATATCTTTGAACTGATGACCCAACAGGGATCGGGTTTTCTAGTGTCTAAAGGCCAGGTTGAAATTAACTCTGGCATCTGACGATTTACTGTATAACTTTTTTGGCAATATTATCAAATCCATTCTATGTTCATCTCTTCCAGAATTCATTTTATTTTTTCTTTTAAACTTGCCAATCATGGTATACACCTGAAGTTTTCTGCTAGCCTTATCTATTCCCCAAGATGATTACCTCTGTCACCATTATTGGTTACTATTGCATTGTTATCATATCTATTAACTAGTATTTGTTGATTTGTATATCATACATCTTGTGTCCTGTGTTCAAAAAAAGTATGAATGTACATTTATCAAGGGATACATTAAACTCAACCAAAGTAGGTCACAGAAGAGCAAAAAATTATTCTACTAGATTTCAGCTAATGGAACATATAAAAATATCAGAATAAAGTTATCCTACTCAACAGCAGTCAGTTCTCAATGCATCAATGGTACTTAATACAAGAATAAGTTCCCATGTGAACTGGATAACTGGAGAACACTTATTGGGACTGGCCAATATTGCCAGAAGTTATAAACATGGATGAGAACTATAGTGCTTTAGAGCCATCACAGACAGTGAATTATTCTGGAATTCAGACCTGGTCAGATTTGATAGTCTTTGAGTTGGAAATGTATAGATTTATGTGTTCTTGAGAAAAAAAGAGAGCTACAGAAGCTTGTACTAAGAAAGAGAACAAAAGAGATTGTGAGAATTCATTTGTTTTTACATGTCCTCAATCTCTGGGTGAATTATAACAAGTAGAACTGGAGATATTGTCTCTTTATAAGTCTCCATAAGATATGCATGGACACCTGATAAGATGCTATAAGGCAGAAGTAGCAAACTCAAGACCTGTGAGGCCTCCACGCGGCCCGTTTTTGGCCAGCAGAGTGCTGCTGGAGGCTGAGGAGGGCAAAAATGGGCCCAGCAGGGCCCCACCGTGGCTCATTTTTTTGTCCATTTTTGGCTGGCAGAGTGCTTCAGGAGGCCATGAAGGGTGAAAACAAGGCATGGAGGAACACTTATGCCCCGAGACCACGTTTTGGTCAGTAAAGTGCTGCAGGAGTCCGTTCAGGCTGAAAATGGGGCAGCTATGCTCCGTTTTTGCTGGCAGGGTGCTTCAGGGGGCATCTGTCCTCTCCCCCCACCCACTGGTCCATGGAAGAGAAGAGAACTACAATGCTGATCCGGCCATCGAAGAAATCCAGTTTGACACCTCTGCTGTAAGGGAACATTCATTATTTCTTTTCCAAATGAATGGTCCTAATATGACACAACAGTTGTTAAGTGAATTACTTCAGTTGTTAAGTGAATCCAATGGTTGTTAAGCAAATCTGCTTCCCTCATTGATTTTGCTTGTCGACAGCCAGCTTGGAAGATTATAAATGGTGATTACATGATCATGTGACAATGGGGATTGTGCAATGGACATAAGTGCAAAAGCTGGACAAATGTCCCTTTTTTCAGTGCTCTTGTAACTTTGAACAGTCACTAAACGAATGATTACAAATCGAGGACTACCTGTATGACTTGCAGAGCAAAACTATACTCAAGAGGTGTTACATAGCACCTATCAAATAGGCCTGAAGCCCCAGGTATTAAATTTGAAACCAACAAGCATACAATGACTAATGTTTACATCTTATAAGATAACTAAATTCTTCAAAAACATGAAGAGTTTGTCAAAGATGTCTTGAGAGTTTAGGCTTACAGCATGAGATCTAGTGAAAGCTCATGTGAATTTGATAACATACAGGAAAATTGTGAATCTTGGTTGTTTTTAGAGAGGAAGGGTGCCTGAGGGGAGAAAAAGTTGCTGAGTTTGTATCATTTGGCATGGCTGTACAGCAAGCAGGTGACAGCAGCTGGCTGATCCTGACTGGGAAGGATCAGCTCAAGTTGACACTCGAAGGGATCTCCTGAAGGGAATCTCAGGGCTGTAACCTAGTCCAGGGGTGTTCAACCTTGGCAACTTTAAGCCTGGTGGACTTCAACTCCCAGAATTCCCCAGCCACCAAAACAGACTGGAGAATTCTGGGAATTGAAGTCCTCCAAGCTAAAAGGTTTGACACTCCTGCCCTAGACTGGAAACTTTAAAATAAAAAGATCTTAGAAGAAGATCGTGGCAAAACACCTCCATGAAAACAGCATACAGGTAGCCCTCAACACCTGACCACCATTGAGCGCAACATTTATGTTGTTAAGTGAGAAATTTGTTGAGTGAATTTTGTCCCATTTTATGACTTTTCTGGCCACATTTGTTAAGCGAATCCGTGCAGTTCTTAAAATAGTAACACAGTTATTAAGTGAATCTGGCTTCCCCATTGACACTGCTTGTCAGAAGGTCATAAAAGGGGATCACATGACTCTAGGAGGCTGCAACGGTCACACAGGTGAGCCAGTCATCAAGCATCCGAATGTAAATCATGTGGCTATGGGGCCAAGTGTGAAAAATGGTCATAAGTCGCTTTTTTCAGTCGTTGTAATTTTGAACGGCTGTAAATCAAGAACTACCTGCAATGGCAGTTGGTAGTTACATGTAACTCCATGTAATTTCCAAGGATTGAGCTGAGCTCAAGCATGTCCTTAACTTATTTTTCTTCTAAATAATAATCTGTACAGGGTGCAACCTCACCTTGTGTTTCCTTGACACGGAATTCTGATACAGAGGATTATTTGGTGATTTTATGTTCCCATCTCTGCTGCCTAAGGAAAGTACGGCACTGATAATAACAGGAGGTTTATATGGGCTCAAGCTATACTTATATAAGTGGAAAATCTTCACACAAAGGCCCGATTGTCTTGTGAGGTTTCACAAGAAGAGAAAGAAATCCTGGGATAATGCAAGAATGGAATACGTTTTCAGACCTTGTAGTACCTTCGGGGTGTTTTTTTGTGCCTGCTATCTTTGTGATGCAACAGATGGCAAGACTCTGTGTGTCAGGAGATTGCTAAATATCCATATATTTAACGCTTAATTTGTCAGTACACTTGACAAATGAGTAAACTGCCACACACACTGTTTTAATGCTTGCTTATTTCACAGACAAGCTATTAGGCAAAAGGCTACATCCCAATTTACTGAATGCAATGTTGAAATTACACCGCAGCCAAAAATTCAGTTGAACAATCAAATTTATAAGTTGAACTTAAAGAACAGAGAACAATTTTCCAGAGAGAATGTGAAAATGCTTGCTTTGGACTGAATCAAGGATCCACTTAAGGATTAGATCTCTGAAATGTACAGCAGGAACCTGCAAGCAAAGAGGGTGTTTTGTTTTGTTTTGCTTTACCCAGTTCCTGAAATGCCACTATGCCAGGGTCAAATGGAGGCCAGGTATGGTAATTGTCATACAAATAGAATATAGAACATAGAATATCAGAGGTGGAAGGGACCCATGAGGTCTTTTATCCCCTGCTTAAGTAGGATGCCCTATACCATTTCAGACAAGTGCCTGTCTAGTCTCTTCTTAAAAGCTTCCAATGATGGAGCACCCATAACTTCTGAAGGCAAGCTGTTCCACTGGCTGATTGTTCTCACTACCAGGAAATTGCTCCTTAGTTCGAGATTGGTTCTCTTTTCATTTTATTATTTTCCATCTGTTGTTTCTTGCTTTGCCTTGGTTTCTTTGCAGCAGCTCTTCAAATACCGGAACACTGCTCTCATGTCTCCCCTGGTCCTTCTTTTCACTAGACTAGCTCTACGCAAATCCTTCAACTGGTCATCATATGTTTTAGTCTCCAGGCCCCTGATCAACTTTGTTGCTCTTATATGCACTTTTTCCAAAGTCACATCTTTTTTATAATGTGGTGACCAAAACTGGGTGAAGTATTCCAGGTGTGGTCTTACTAAGGCTTTGTAAAGCGTGATCTTGATTCTATCCCTTTGTTAATGCATCCTAGGATTGCATTGGCTTTTTTGGCTGTTGCTGCACACTGCTGGCTCATATTTAAATGGATGTTTATTAGGACAGTTACTGTTATTGAGACAGGTTTCACCTCATCTGTACCTATACTTTTGATTTTTTTTGTAAGAAGTGTACTTTTATCTACATTAAATTTCATTTAAATTTCATTTCCTTGGATAGGTGTTCTCATCTGTTGAGATCCATTTGAATCTTGAGCCTATCTTCTGGGGTGTTGGCTATTCCCACCAGTTTAATGTCATCAGCAGATTTGATTACTTCCCCTTGTATTCCCTAATCTAAATTGTTTAGATGAATAAAAGGAATGAATGAATAAATGAATTGTTTAGATGAATAAAAGGAATGAATGAATAAATGAATTGTTTAGATGAATGATAGGAACTATTGATCTTATTGATTTAGCTTTCACCAATACAATTTTGGCTTATGCTCAAAATTTTAAAAAGAAACAGCAATCTTTGACATAAAAATATAGCTCACTAATAGTGACCATATTTTATCAGGAGTGGAGGGTAGGCAGGGTGTGGGACTAAACTAAGACTAAAATAAACAAACAAGCCAATCACCCTTAAAACACCAAAGGTTTTGTGAAAGCAGAAATGTCTTCTTGGTATGTTCATCTGATTTTTTTAAAGAAAACAATCCTTTGCTATATTGACAAGATGGCAGCTTGAGTGAGATAAGAATTAATACTCTGTTATAAAGAGAGATTAGAAAATAAGAGAAAATAAATAGTTCAGGACTGACATTTCTTCATCTGAGACATTCAATATGTCAGCATTGTGCCTCTCTGTATGCATGCACATCATAGCAATTTCTGAAAAGGCAGATTGTGACTAGTTTTTTTGTAGGTATGAAATTGTGTGGAAAGAATGTCACCTGTTACATAAGCCATTTGAAACATAGAAACATAATCTGACTCCACATTAACTCCCTCGCCCCCACTCAAATTTTTACACACAACACTAATGCTCGGGGAAATCATCCCACAATACCATAATAATGACATTAGTGGCATACTTCATATAGCAATAGCAATAGCACTTAGACATATATATAGCTTCACAGTGATTAACAGCTTGCTCTAAGCAGTTTATATAATCAGCATATTGCCACCAACAATTTGGGTCCTCATTTTACCGACCTTGGAAGGATGGAAAGCTGAGTCAACTTTGAGCCTCTGAGAATTGAACTGCTGAACTGCTGAACTGCTCAACTGCTGGCAGCCAGCAGAAGTAGCTTGCAGTACGGCATTCTAACCATTGCACCACTACAGCTCAGTGATAACCCGCAAAGACTTCACAAGTAGCAAATCTGACCCTGAAAATCCAGCACTGCTGAATTTCTATTCTGTTATCTGCACAATGCTCCTCACCCAAAACCACCAAAGGAATGTTGGAGGAACTTAATCAAAATGTTGCTGCTAAAATAGAATTGTGCGAGGGGAGGATTCTCTTTAAATATGGACATTAATAACATACTTCACTTTGCTCTATATGTAGCACGGGCGGCAATACAATCATATATTGTATATGGCTACTCAAAAACAAGTGTTTAATCAAAGGTGAAATCTTGCAAACCCTGAAAATCTGAAACCCTATATTGTAATGCTCTCTTTATTTATACTTCTCCAATGTCATCTTCTAACCTTTCAGTGACAGAAAACTGATCCTCTATTTATTCTTAGTTAACTTTTGGCTTGAACTGAAATCTTGATAGAATCTGAAAACAAAATTAAGTCTTCCCTTTGGGCTAGTTTAGCAAACTGGACCATATAACTTTAATCCTCTTGACTGTGCTTTTTCTGTCTCCCTCCCCCCTCCTATTTTGTTTTATCATCATTTTAGGATCTTTATTTAATAAAATATTTAATGGGCTCAAAGTGGTATGGGTACAAACAAATCTAATCAATCAATCAATCAATTAATCAAATAAATAAATAAATATTCCAAGACTTATCAATTCACATCACACTAATGGTTTGATGTGAATTGCAGTGGCTCTTTCTATTTTATATTCAGCTTTGGATGAAAAGTTAAATAATGGAATGTTTCTATTTTCAATACTTTTAAGCTTTTTTAATAAAGAATGATAATCACGTTTAGTTTTAGTTTTTTTTAATTTATTAGATTTTTATCCCATCTTTGTTATTTTATAAGTTAACTCCAGGTGGCAAACATAAGTAAGTTTTCTTCCTCCTCCTGCACAATAAGAAAAACCCTCTGAGGAGGTTTGGCCTGAGAGTGACTGATACAAAGTCACTCAGCTGGCTTTCAAGCCTAAGGTGGGACTAGAATTTACTGTGGACAATATAGTCTGAATTCATGGGAGAAAGTGGTTGCATTCCAGAGAACCAAGAGACAGTGAGGTTTAGATTGTATAGTTGGAAGAAAGAGGGTCAAGATAGATCCTCCTTAGAAATTCTCAGAGTATATTTTTGATGAGACGACTAGATGCTTTTACTTTGGCAAGATCCCTGTCAATAGCAGATCCCATCTCCCCCCCTCTGTGTATCCTACTCCCTCCCTCCCCATCTTTTAGTCATAATTTGTAATTCGTATTTTTATATAGAATAGAATAGAACAGAACAGAATAAAACAGAAATTTACTGTCACTTTAAATATACACTAATCAGCATACAGTAAAATGAAATTTTGTTACATTCAGCTCTCAAAGGATAACCATTATGCATATAGCCACACACACATATATAACACCGAAAAACATCAGTCTAGTTCGAATGTATACATATACATGGTAGGGGGAAAAAGAATCCTGTGAATTTACAAGATGGATGGAATGAGGAACAAAACTGTTACAGAATCTAGTGGTCCTACTATAGATATTTCAAAGCCTCCTCCCAGAGGGGAGCAACCGAAACAGACTGTGAAGTGGGTGTGTGGCATCGCTAACAATACTTTGACCTCTAAGCACATGGCACTTTATAAGAAGTATCCTGAATAATGTGAAGTGGCCTTCCTATCATCTTCACAGCTATCCTTACCACCCTCTGTATTGCAGTTAGATATGTGTATCTGTATGGCGTTATTGCTTCACTGCTAGAGTTGCCTCATGGCAATATGGGCAGAAAAATAAAAATAAAATAAAATAAATAAAATAAAAAATTAAATAAAATAAAAAATAAAATAAAACAAAACATAAATATATACATTTCATATCAAAGTAGCAATTAACTGACAATAATTTCAGTCTGAAATTATTATTTTTTATAGTAGGATCTCCATGTTATTATTACCTAGTACATATATTTATATATTGATAAAAAGAAATAAAAGATAGGGATAGTCCTCAACATATGACAGTAATGAAGCCTACAAGTTACAAGTTAAACGGTGGCTAGAAATTAGGGATGTAAAAGGAAGAGAAGGGAAAAATAATTGGATTAAAAAGTAATTAACTTTTCCTGTTCTCACTGTTGTTGTTTTTTAATTTAAATGTAGAACCATTTTTTATATCATCTTGTCCCGTTTAACTTTCTTCAGACAGTATGTGTTTTCTCTATTTTAAATTTCAATGTTTTAACAATAAATATGGCTTTAAAAAAAGAATCTTCTCAGTTCCTTTGACATCATTTAAATTCATACTGGTATTGTTCTGATATTGAGCAACAGATATTGCTCATTTCTTGAAAACTGAAAGGACAGGAATTCCTACTAAACTGTTTCAATACTTCCAGTGCTAACTCCTCACCATATTGTTCTTACTGGTAGCATCTAAATATTTCTGTGTATCATTGGAGGAGATATAGGTCTTGCATGCTAAAGGTAGTCCTCAACTTACAACAGTTCATTCAGTGACTATTCAAAGTTACAACAGCACTGAAAAAAATGATTTAGGACCGCCCTTCACATGTATGACTGTTGCCATATCCTGATGGTCATGTGATCAAAATTCAAACGCTTGGCAACAGACTCATATTTATGATACCTGCAAGTACCCAGGGTCATGTCATCACCTTTTGCAAACTTCTGAAAAGCAAAGTCAAAGGGGAAACTAGATTCACTTCATAACCATGTTACTAACTTAACAACTGCAGCAATTCACTTAACTAATGTGGCAAGAAAGGATATAAAATGGGGCAAAACTCATGTAACAATAGTCTCGCTTAGCAACAGAAAATTTGGGCTTGGTTGTGGTCATAAGTCAATACTGTCATATCTTGAAAAGCTGAGAGGACAGGAATCTCCACTACAACTATTCCAATATTTTCTGTAGTAACTCAAAGCAAGGGGCTGTGTAATTACAAGTATTTTTTGTTCTTCCTCATTTATAGAAGTACATGAGAAGTGGGCCAAATCCACAAACCCCTTGTATACCACCTGTGTCTACTACTGATATAATAGAATATGTTGAACTATTACAATAGCAATAGCAGTTCGACTTATATACCGCTTCATAGGGCTTTCAGCCCTCTCTGCAGTTTACAGAGTCAGCATATTGCCCCCCCCTGCCAAGTCTGGGTCCTCATTTCACCCACCTCAGAAAGATGGAAGGCTGAGTCAACCTTGAGCCGGTGAGATTTGAACTGCCGAACTGCAGTTAGCAGTCAGCTGAAGTGGCCTGCAGTACTGCACTCTAACCACTGCGCCACCTCGGCTCAATTTTGGGGAAAAGCTCCGTTCATATATTTATAACTGGGAATATTGCAAATATGAGGAGAAACTTATTAGTATATGGTGGCCACAAAAGAAGAATATATCTAGAAACATCTTCTCTAACTAACTGATTATATTAAAAGAATTTTGAGTTGGGATAGGATTTGTCCAACATCGCCTGCAGGCTGTGACTGATACTTTAAAAATGAACTGCTACAAATAGCAATGTTATTACTTATTAAATATATAATACTATTGCTATTAAATTACCCAGTGGACCTTAATGAAAACCAGATTTTTAAGATACTATTAGTATAGCATATTGTATAGTATACTAGTATATAGTACACTGAATATTACTTTTACTTGATAGCATAAAAGCTGCTTTTACAAGAAGTAGCTTTGCATTAAATGCAATGACAGATAATGATCTTCAATTACATTTTCAGGGATTTTTTCATTTATTCAAGTTACATCAAGAATATCCATATTTATTTGGCTAAGAATCAAATACACATTTTAAACATATATTTCTGAAAACTGAATAGTATTGTGAATGACAGGGCAACATCTTTGAGACAGGGTGGCTGTCTGGAAGAATTATTTTTCAGCAGAAAACAACTCATTGTGTTCTCATTGTGTTCAACAGAGCACTAAGCACATGAGGAACAAGGAAAAAAAATAAGAGGCATGGAACAAGGAAAAAAATAAGAGGCATGGTATTATATCAAAGAAGCAAAACTATTATTTCTTTTACTATATATAATTGTAGCATTATTATGTATTAATGAACTATTATGTATTAATTTACATTTTAAATCATCCTGTTGCCATCATTTAAAAAAAAAAAAAAACTAAATGCTTGTAAGGCTAGCCTGAAGGACTTTTAAAATTCCTAATTCCTACCATAGATTATTTGGACTGCCTTATAGTTGAAGACATACAATGGTATTATGACCCACGAATGGTAAAGATACAGATGTCTTAATTTCAAATAAGACAATGGATTTTCTATGCTTCCCTTGAAGTTGGCTTTTCACATTATGTATCACTTTAAAGTTCTTGTTTCTGATTTTTTTGTTAATATATTTTTATTGTTTTATATCACAAATTTCATTTCTATATTCATTCTATATTCATTTCTATATGCGTGTGTTCTAGGTGTCCAACGTGTTAAAATATAAACATCATCATAATCATTATAATCCTGTACATATAGACATATATGCGACAATATCAATCATTATTGAAAAGCATACTATCTTCCATTATAGTATCAATTATGTAACCATCAAAATGTTTACTAATCATTTTTTCCTTATGTAGTCCGTAGTTCACATAAATCTACTCATATAACCTCTGTATCTGTCAGCTAACCATTTGTAGAATAGTTTCCATGCCACAAAATATTCCGAAGGACCACTGTTTGTGACTGTAACATGAATAACTGGAAGCATACACAGGGCTGCAAAACTGATGACATAAAATACATGTAATCCTCTGCTTTTGTTTGTCACGGCAGTGGATTATAGGGTCAAGCCCTTGGTTCCAGAGCTTGTAATACACTTTCCCCAGTCAGAACTTGAGTAAAATCAATAATAAATAAAGCAGTTCTAATTTCCCTGATGTCCAACTGCACTGATATGAGGACTTGTTCAATAGTTTTCTATGCTAGTTCTTTCTATTTAAGTTTTGTGCACAGTTGGCTTATTTCAAGGACATTTGACACACTGGGAAGGAGAACATTCTCTTTTGATGCTTGACAGGATGGCCGCTGGTGCCTAAAATTCAAGATCAAGAACCAACATGCTGGGTTTTTGTCATCCAAGATCTGAATGGGATCTCAGCACAAGGAAAAACTTCACGAACCCTGTTGGAAGGGGACACCTCTTCATGCATTTTTCATTTTGTCTATCAGAGTCCTGTCATGTTATACCTTTTTGCTTGGCAGAAAAATCAATTTCTCTAGAGCCTAAGAGAACTGCAGTGGCATATCTTGCTATCTGATTTTGATGAAGAGGAAATGCGCCAGGATGACATTTTAAACATTCCCCACTCTTAATAACATTGGCAGTCAATAACAGGGAAGGCAGAGCTCTGTTTCTGAATACCAAATGACCAAATGAACAATGTCAGAGGGTCACCTGCTAATTTAAATACATTGTTAACTATGGGACAGGTCCTTTATCATAATTGCTCCACTGAGAAAGAAAAAAATAGAAGCGATTTCCTTGGAACTATTTGTATTTTATTATTGCTCTGCTCTCCAAATGGATCAAAGATGCAAAGGAATCATAAATGAATGGTAAACTGCACTGGCTGAAGTTGACTTCTGAGAGCAATTCAGAGTGTTGGTCATCATTCATAAAACCTGGCTGTTTGAGGGATTTCCTATCTCTGATATTTTCTGCCCAGGCAGTGAGAGTGGGCAGAGTTGGTTCATTTTAGGTCCCTTCAATAAAGCAGTGCCATCCACCAGAAGCTGAGGAAATGGCATTGGGCGAAAAACAGCTCAATGTGCAAACTGGAAGTTCGGGAATGGACTTCCAGTTTGCGCATTGGGGCGTTTTTCTCACCCCAGAGGTGTCAAGAGGCTTCCCTGGGAAGCCTCTGTGGGGCGGGAAAAAAAAGCGAAAAATTAGCTGGCCAGGGCACGCACATGCATGCTGGAGCTGACAGGACAACGACTCGTGTGCCCTCAGAAATTGCTCCAAGTGCCACCTGTGGTACTCATGCCATAGGTTTGCCATCATGGCCTTAGGCCGTAGATGTGAGTGAGCCCCAATCTGGTTTCTTTCCACTTTTACTTTTTAAAAACTTACTTTTACTTATTCTTAATTTTTAATATACATGCCCAAAGTCAACTAGAATTGTGTCTAAATTGAATGAATGAACAGATGTGTGTGTTTCAAAACCAGGAGGTTACTATTGGTGGGGGGGGGAGACGTGGGAGTTCATTCAATAGAAGCAGGACTTGCTCCTTCTACCTGGCTCTCTTTCCCAAGTTGTCTTTCAACTTTGGTGCTGAATATATTACAACCTGGGTGGGAAACTTTTAATGGAAGGAAGCTGCAGATTCTAAGGGATGAGAGGGGAAAGACTGTGAAGTGCCATTGGCATGGAGATGATGCAAAATGGCAGGACCATGTTTTGCTTCTGAGTGAAACAAGTCGCTCCTCCACCCTCAAGTATGATGGGTATGGGCTTGAAAGTATCTCTTGCTTGTTTGTTAGTTTTTAAACTATGTTAAGGGTGCAGTGTATTTTCCACTCAAAAGGTATGACAGTTATTGCTTTTTAGTATCACATTCAGCAGTGCATTGATGGTTGATGTCTGATGCTGAGTGCAAGATCTACATCGTACCTGGAGGCAACAGGCTTAGGGTGACCATGTGTGGGTAACTAATAACCAGATAGCCAGTAAATGGAAGGCAAGACTTTATAGTATCTTCTTGCATAGAAGCTGTGGTCATCCAAATATTTGCAGTTCTGCTTTGGTTCCTATGTATGTTGCTTTCCAATGTTTAGGGGAAAGTGCTTAGTTAAAACCGATCATAGCTCTGAACCAAAGGCAGTGAAGAACTGATCACTTGTACAATCTGGTGTTTCTGGTTCCAGAGAGTGGATCACTATTTTTTTTTGTAATCTGGATTTAATTGTTCTGATGTTCCATTTATATTCCATTGCAATTAGAAGGATGAGACCCTGGAGATGAGATTGTAAATTGTATTCTTGGGCAAGCACCAGATTCTCCTTTAATTCAGTTCTTGGAGTCTTTTTTTTTTTAGATGAACTTACATTTCCATTGTCAATTCCAATAGTAGCTAGGAGTGTTTTCCTATCTTCCCTTGTTTAACAGACAAAGTTTTTCCAATCTGCAGCACTGTCTGCAAATAGAGGGAAGGCAGCTGCTGATATGATCAAATAAACCATAGAAAAATTTGGAGGTCTCTATTTTCCTACTCTAATCATTGATACCAGTTGATATGCAGGTCAACCTATCTCCCTTCTGGATCATCTTTGGCCATAATCATTGGCATTTATGTAGCTTTCAGAGATGTCTTCATTGTTATCTTAATTATCCTTCTACTCGTTCATGTGAGATAGCCAAGCTTTAGTTACTTGTCCAAATAACATAGCACTGCACCAATTAAAGTTTTAAAAATAAAGATTTTCAAAGAAAGGTCCACATTCATGGATTAAGAAGTGCAAATAGTTGAAATAGCGCCATCTTTTTTCTCCTAGTTATGACTTTAACACCAGATGTGAAAGAATGTGAGAAAAGCTACTTGGAAATATTATTTTCATTTTAAAATGGGATGTACTTCCTTATTATAGCAGTAGACTTAAATAGCAGTAGACTTATATACCGCTTCATAGGCCTTTCAGGCCTCTCTAAGCCGTTTACAGAGAGTCAGCATATTGCCCCCAACAATCTGGGTCCTCATTTTACCCACCTTGGAAGGATGGAAGGCTGAGTCAACCCTGAGCCGGTGAGATTTGAACCACTGACCTGCTGATCTAGCAGTAGCCTGCAGTGCTGCATTTAACCACTGCGCCACCTTGGCTCTTATTAGATATAAAGAGACCAGAACCTGGAAGATAGATGCCTCATTCCTACAATGAGCTCTCAGGATAAGGGACAAGGCCATATTGATTTTTGTTGTGCAATAAAATAGATAATATTATAATAGCAATAGCACTTAGACTTATATACCACTTTGTAGGGATTTACAGACCTCTCTAAGCGGTTTACAGAGTCAGCATATTGTCTCCAACGATCTGGATCATCAATTTACTGGCCTCAGAAGGATGGAAGGCTGAGTCAACTTTGAGCCGGTGCTGCCGGCAGATGGCAGTCAGTGGAATAGCCTACAATACTGCATTCTAACCACTGCACCACCACAGCTTATAATGTAGTCAGCATAGCCACACCAGGCACTTTTGGTATCACCTGTAAATTTGTAGCTCTATAAAAGTTAGAGGATTGATTGCTCAGTTAACAAGTTTCAATAGTTTGTATCCAAAGAAAGTACTAAAAACTTTGACTCCTCATCTTCCCTTTCAGAATTTTGCCTACTTGTTCTAGATTTCAATCATTGATCTGAATGGATTTCATTCTTCTCTTTTGGTTGAATCCTATTATTCTTCTACATAGAATGGCCATGGCTATCACACTGTCCAATTCAGCTAAGATCTTTAGTACTGTAGCAATCTGAAAAGCAATCTACAGCATCTATTTGTGAGCCATTACAGAATGGTTACTCTAAAAGGCTAATGTTGAGTCAGCTGATGAAGTGGAAAGTGTTCAACATTCAAGTGTGATGCAATCCATGTGCACTTCAATTCAGAATGTTAAAATGTACTAGAATTTACTTATTTCAGTAGAAGTAATCTTCTTGTAGTTATAATATAGTAATGGCAAACCTTTTCGGCACCGAATGCCAAAAAGGTAACATGGAAACATTGCACGAGCTCATTGGGGCTGCATTCCGGAAAAGCCATATTTCCGGGTTCTAGCGCACATGCGTGCCCAACGATCAGCTGGCCAGCACACATGCACAGGCCAGTTTTCAGCACTGCCACACACCTGAAGGGATCATGCTCTGGAAAAGCCAAATGTCCGGATTCTGGCGCACATGCATACACAACTATCAGTTGGCCAGCGTGCATTCACATACCGATTTTCGGCACTGCCAGGCACATAAAGGACAGCTGATGCATGTGCACCAAAAACCCAGAAAACAAACAGGTAAGGCCTCACGTGCCAGGCAACATGGCTTTGCGTGCCACTTTGGGCACGTAAACCATAGGTTTGTCATCATGGTTATAATAGGAAGCTGGGCTGGTCCTCATTTCCATAATGTAATAATAATTATAAAAGATATGATCTGGTTTTTAATCACCAATAATAACTGATTATGCAGAGATTGATGCACCTTTCCATTGTCCTAGCACACTCAAGTCACTTTTCATGAAAGGAACCCCCCCCCCTCTCTTTCACACACAAGCATTATGCAGTGTGATTTTTTTTAAAAAATCTTTGCAGAATAAAAGAATGTATGCTGCTTCTTTTTTCTCTATATTCTAAAGCCTGCTGGTTATATATATGTGACAATGTATAGGTCTGAAGCTTTAATATGTTGACAAGTAAACTACTAGTTGTGTAACATTCCTTCTAAGAACTTTGCATTCATCTTATTAAACTGGTAGGATTTGTTCCAAAGAGTAGGCATTTAGGATCTTCAGAAGCTGTTGGTGTTCCATCACTGGAGGCTTTTAAGAAGAGACTGAGCAGGCACTTGTCTGGAATGATATAGGGTCTCCTGCTTGAGCAGGGGGTTGGACTAGAAGACCTCCAGAGAGGAGTTTCCAAATCTGCTGTTCTTTTCTGTTCTGTTCATCTAGTTCATTCATCTGAGAGAAGGGTCTTTTTCACTCTGCAATTTTAAACTGCTTGAATCCTGTATTTCAATCCTACCTTTCCACTTTAGATTATCACACCCCTTATTTGATAGGTTTCCTTGCCTCTTTGCCTTTCTCACCTGGCTCAGAAAAACAAGCATCAATCACTTGCTTTTCCTCAAGAGAGTTTTTGTGGTCATATGTGTTTCCACTGAAACACATATGATCTTTGCTATGATTCCTTCAACCCATGTACTTGACATTATCCTATTTAAGGCATCCACCAGCAAATGGAACGGAAAGAAGACACCATAGTTTTATTCCTCTTCCCTTCTCTATGAAGCTTGCAAAACGATTAATTAAAAAAAACAGAAAAGGAAGGTTCACCTTTTCAATTTCCATATGGTATTTAGAGGACAACATCACACGTTCCTATTTTCAAGAAATGATTAGTGATTATCTAAGGGCAATTAGTTATGCAGATCAGCCCTACTGATCAGAGCAGTAGCTCACTCCGTTTCTTTTCAAGCATCCTCCCCAGCCTTCAGGCGTGAAATTAACCTAACCATACAATGTTGGAGCTGAGGCTATCAATGACATCTCATTCCCCTTTCTACATGCAAATGCCCTCCATGTCTATAATTAATTGAACTATAATGTCTTATGTGTTTTACCTTTGTTGTTGGAATAGTTTGCTTATACTGTACAGTCGCAGATTAAACAATCTAATGTCACTTTTTGCATGAGAAGAAAAAAATGAAATTATAATGCATGAGTTTTATTATTATAAACAATAGATAATAAAAATGAAAGCAATCATTTGGTTGAGTTGGGCGGCTATAAAAATTGAATGAATAAACAAATAAATAATGTAATAGAGAAAGCAGTCAATTTAAATGTATACTTATAACTTGTAAAATAAAATCAGAAGTCTTTTCTTTATATCTTTCTTTTTCCTTTCTTTCTGCACTTTTAGCTTTGTTTTCTCTTTCTTTACTTTTTCTCTCTGTTATCTTATTTATTAGTTATTTTAGTTTTGGATTTAGAATTATTGGTTCTTGTTATTATTTTTTTAGATTTTTAATGTTTAAAAAAATCTAACGCTTAGCTTTAAAAAATTAAGTAATTTGATGTTATTAAAGCATCCATCTGGTGCTTCTTCTAAGATATACAAAGTGGAAGCATTTATACTGAAAAAGCAGACACTCTTATGTCTACCTAATGTTTCATTGAAAATCTATGCAATCTATCATTGTTTTATTTAAGTCCTCAAGAAATAAAATGTGGGATCAAATCCTGAAAATACCTTGAGCCATGCTGAGACATAAGTACAAATGGGAGTTTTGCCAGCTTAATATTAATGATCTGCATGACTTGGCCCATAACAGTAAAGAAAAATGAGTTATTCCCTCTATCCATCTATGTCCAAAAACACATTATTAAACTCTTGGACCTGGCTTTGCCAAATCTCTTGGCAAAAAAAATACTAGGGTTCTGCATTTGTGGGGACTGCACAACTATGCTCTAAGTAATAAATAACACTTTATCTCGCCATCAATCTCAGGCTATTGCTTCCTTACCAACCCAAAACAGAAAACAGGATTTAAAGCAAAGAATGTATAGCATAGAGCTGTGATGGTGAACTTATAGCATGCATGCCTGAAATGGCACACGGAGCCATGTTGTCTGGCACGCACGGCAGCACACATTCCTCTTTCAGGTTTCTGGAACGCATGTGCATGCAACGATCAGCTGGCCTTTGTGTGTGTGGCAGTGCTGGAAACCAGAAGAGTTGCTCTTCTGTTTTCTGGTGTAAGCATGTGCGCCGGTCAGCTGATCAATGCATGCGCATGCACTCACCAGACGCTTCCGGTAGTAACCGGAAGACTTGCTGGCCAGCGCGAATGCATGCACCAGAAACCAAAAGTTCATTTTCCAGCATCTGAATGCCTCTTAGCCATCTCCTCTTCCCTTCTCTATGAAGCTACCCACCCAATAATCAGTTGTCAAGTAGGCTGAACTGATTAGCCTAAATGTATCAAATGAGGTCCCTGATTGAGTAGATATCTGAATTTCCCTAATCAAGTCAAACCTCTTAGCCATTACAGAAAGAGGCAGTGGGTTATCTGTAAATTTATTTGTATATCATAACATTTTATTATACTAACATAGTTCTTCATAAAGAAGAACACTAATGTAGTTCTTTCCTGTATGTTGAGGGACATTCAGAGACATCCATGAAAGCAATTGGCCTGCATGAACGAGCCTTTAATAAGTTTACGTTTCTTCCATTATTCCATCCCCCAAAGAGTTTCTAATTGTTTGGTATGAAGAATCTTGCATACCAGTGGTGGGTTTAAATTTATTTTACTATCGGTTTTCTCATGCGCGTGTGCATGCGCAGAAGTGTCCGGATGGGTGGGCAGAGCCTCCCACCCACCCACACTACCGGTTTATGGATGCGAACCAGCAAAAATCCATCTTTGTTGCATACTCATTTTACACTATTTTTATTTTATAAGCCTTGTCCCCTTTTATCAGCCAAATAAAAAGCTTGAATTTTCATGCCGAAAGGCATGTAATCTATAAATGGAAAGAAGCTTTGTGGTATTTTTCTATCTGAAGAAGGTATATAAGATGTTTCATTATAACATTATATGATACAAAAGCATATTATGACACCGATAGTTTTTTTCCCCCCCAAACATGACCCAGTGGATTTGGAGAAGGATCATGACAGTACTGTTCCAAAATAAATTATGATGCATTTGCCTGCTGAGAAGAGCTTTTATCTATTGTTAACATGGGGTTTTATAATAAAGCAACAGAAACCAATAACACCAGAAACCAAAGCTGTGCAAACATTCCTATCATGAGCAAGGAGTCCACATTTATTTGGCCTGACAGAATGTGAATCTGGCTTCTATTAACGAGAAATAATGGAAAGATCAAATGGGGGAGCTCATATTATGTACAAGTTACAACTGGGAAGATACAGATAGAAGTATACAAGGCATGGCCTGGTGTTGGATTATTTCCTGTTGTATAGCCTACCCTATGTCACAAAATATTTAGTGGTTCAGAACAGAACAAAAGGCATAGAATAGAAAAATTATTCAGTTCACTGGAGGAATTATAAGCAATTATAACGTAATCAAACAACTGAAGTTGGAAACTTAAAAAAACAGATAAATTATACACACTGATTAAACTCAGAAGTGGTGTGGTGGCCAAGAGCTGGAGCTCTCACCTGTGAGTTTGATCCTAGCTGGAGGCGGATATTTCTCTCTCTGAGCACACTGAGTATATATCTGCTTAACAAAACTCCACATTGGCAACAGGAAGGGCATCTGGCCATTAAATCACTCTGCTAGCTCCATTCAGTTACCCAGACTCCACCCCACAAGGGATTATGGGGTCATTAAAAGAAGATGATGATGATGATTAATTAAACTCAGAAGTAAGTCTCTTTTAGTGAATGAGCTTTATTACCAGGCAAGCTGTTTTAAATAATAGCCATAATAACTGAGGTTCTTTTTTTTAGAAGTTAAACCCCATAAAAAGTCTCCATTTCAGTGATGGTAGCTTATAAAGATCTTTTTATAATTGAAAACAAAAAAAAATGATGGCTAATTTCTACAGAATATTTAAAAAGAAATAATATCCATTTAAAGATAATTTCCTCAAAAAAACACATTAAAACATATATTTTTATTTCCAGTGTAGATAAAGGTTTATTCCAGAAGCTATAATCAAAGAGTAGCACTCACTTAGAAAGAAAGCAATTCTAAACATTGACTTGCATAATCAAGCATCAGAGAATATTTACAGCTTGACAAGTTGTTGACACTATAAATGTTCTAGGAATTCATTATACAATTATTGTAGCATGACTTAATTTATGTTCTTTTAGGAGTGGGGAACCTGAAATAAAGACATGGGTATGTTTTTGAAGCTTTTAATGGATGATATATGTTGTGGGACTAAAGTGAGTGTTTTAAAAAGCCTAATGGTGCATAAATGAAAAACATTTATGTTTCCAAAATACAGATCATGGTTTATTTTTACACACAATAATTAATTTGTCTTTTATTCAAATGACAATGTGTGCTATTAACATTGTTGAATAGACATGTGTGAAAGAGAATTTCCAAACTAACATCCATTCTTTTTAACTTTGACCTTACATTCAAAACTGGACAATCTTTGAAGTATATTGTTTATTGAATAATATACTGTTAAACAGGTGGTCTTCCCTTAATGATCACTTGTTCAGAAATTGTTCAGATTTATGATAGTGATGAACAAATGGCATCTATGACTGGTCCTCCTCATACCTAAAATAGTCACTGCATCCTCAACAGTCACACTTGCAATCCAGGTGTTCAGCAACCAACTTGTAATTACAACAGCACAGAAATCTGCAATCACATGGTTGTCATTTGCAACCTTCACTGCCAGCTTTCAACAAGCAAAGTCAATGGGGAACCCAACAGGAAGTAAAAAATGGCAACCCTGTGGTGCTGTACTTAACAATAGTGCAGGATTTATTTAATAACAAGCAACTGGAAGTGCCAGAACTGCTATTAATCAGTGGTATGCTCATGTGATGTTGTGTTTTATAGTTGTAATTTATAGTTATAATTTCAGAAATTTTGGTTCCAACTGCTCTTAAGTCAGGACTACCTCTATGCCTGTGCCTCACTTTAAATGCTATTCATTTTGGTTTGCCTACTTTATATATACCGGTATGTAGAAAGATTTTTAGGAGTGGAAACAGACACAGTTAGAGTAAAAAATATTTTTTCTTCAAAAGTATATTTTTGCTGTAAAGATTGTGGAATATCAAAGTCAATACTAGAAAGTTTGCAGTGATACAGTAAGCATTAAAACAATCCGTCTCATCCTAAACCAAATCAAAGCTAAAAGAAGTTAAAGCTTCTAACATAATCTCTCACACGATTTACCATCAGAGGTGGTTCCGGATACTGGTGCAACCGGTACGGTGCAATGGGACCGGGCGCCCATCACATGCACGTGCTCAGCACGCGCTCAGCACGTGCATGTGTACCCACCGTCTGCGACACTCCAGCTGCTCGGCGAAGAATCGCGCAGGTGCCGTACGCTCTGTGCGCATGTGCAAATACCCTAATCAGCTCAAATAGCAGTAAGGAGAGCGGGCAGGCAGGTGGGCCCTCTGAAGCACCATACCAGAACGGTACCTGGTGCTCTCAGCAGGCACCAGTATGCCCCTACTGGGGCGTACCAGTCGTATCCCACCACTGTTTACACATATTAGATTTCCCAATGAATTTTCAACATTTCTATTCTCCCATTGCTGGCCAATGTAGAGTTTCAATATCTCGAGGAAAAAATGTTTAGGAAGACAGCCTCACTTTTTATCCTTTAAAAAAAAAAAAGCAGGATTAAGACCATGTGCTTCAATCTGAATTTTTGCAGTACTAACAGTTATTTTTGATGTTTTAGCAATTGTAATTGTTTATATGTTGCTAGTGCCCTCTAGACTTCCCTATGGACAGAAAGACAGAGTCTAAACCAAAGTAAGAAACACAATGACTATGGAGAATGCCTCCCTTAATGAGCAAAAGGAACTAATAGATTGATATATAAAGAAGTCAGCTGATTTCATTCTTCAGGGGCAGGAAACTGAACTAAAGCACAAACTAAACTAGCACGGCTGAACAACCACTACGCTCTATGCCCCTGTTCCTCCTACACATTGCCTCCTTACAACCAAAGGAGATAATGGTATCGCACTGAAGGTATGAAGCAGGAGCTGTTCACCTTTAATTAGCAGGGTGAGGTCCTTGGAATCATCATAAAAAGCTGTTTGATTTCAAGCTGGTTGGAAACATTGATGTCATTACCTGCTGACATCAAATTCTAATTCCTGCAGCAGAACCCTGTCATGAGTGAGTGCTCATTATAGACCACTTGGATATGAAAGATGTGAAGAGGAGCTAACATTATTCCTATTGGTCAAATTAGGCCATTGAAAGTGCTTGCCTCTTCTCTCTGAGTGCAAATACGCACATTCACATTCCATAAATAAAAGTAACTCAGAACATAAAATCTACAGCTACCTAAGTATTCAGATCCATGTGGTTAAAAAAAAATACAGGACAGTAAAAATTGCAAGAAAAGGCAGAGACAACAACATTGCTTATAATGTTATAAATTACTCTCCCCATTCTTTCAAAAAATTCAGAAACTGCTATTGGCTGTAATAGCTTATTGACATTCAGACAACCCCCTAGAAATGTTTTAGAGCTTTTCTTTATGTTTTCTTCTGAAAAGAAAGCAGCACAATTTCTCAGACTGTAATGGAGGGGGGCAGCTGTTCCACAGCTCTATGAGAAAGATCCATTTTTAAAAAGGAGCAAGAATCTTAAAATGGAGAGTGAAGTCAACAGGCCACAAATGACATAATGCGGGTGAAAGCAAAATTGACAATCCACTAAGCTATACACTGTACAGGACTGATTTAAAGGAATGTTGCAGGACATATTTAAATAAGGTGCCTCCGAGATACATTCCAGATCAGTTCTAAGTATCCCCCCAAAGTTAAGCAATTCTCTTCAGCATGTCCATCTTAATCCTGCTTTTCAGATCGAAGAAAATAAGATGGGAGAACATACTGAATCACTTTTGTCTGTATCTGTAGTATATTTCTAATGATATCATCATCATCATCATCATCATCATCATCATCATCATCATCATCATCATCATCATAAGAAACTACTATGACACATTTCAGTAGTTGGAGAGATGGGTCAAAGATAAACAACTAGAAGAAATAGGGAAGTATAAATACCTTCAAACAGAAATTGAGAGAATGTGGATACTAATAATGTTTTATCATAACTAGTTAACTCTTTTTCTTGTATTATTGAGCCATGGTAGTGCAGTGGTTAGAATGCAGTATTGTGGGTTAATTCTGCGACTGCCAGAGGTTCGATCCTCACCGGCTCAAGGTTGACTCAGCCTTCCATCCTTCCAAGGTCAGTAAAATGAGGGTCCAGATTGTTGGGGGCAATATACTGACTCTGTAAAAAGTGCTTAGAGAGGGCTATAAAGCACTATGAAGCTGTATATAAGTCTGTGTGTTATTGATATTGTTTAAAGTGGTTTTCCTGAATGTGCCAGGCCCACTTTTTTCAGATCAGCCAAGTATTGATCCATTGGCTGTGATAGGAATTGACTAACCAGCTGAGCTGATCACCTAAGCCAGACACTGCAGGCTGAGTGTGACTGGCACAAAAACTGGCTCTAATTCATTATTATCTTAACTATTGCTGCAGATATATAATAATGCTTTATCATAACTATTCCTTAACAAGCTAATGTTCTATTTTCTTATAGTTAGTAAATATAAATGTGATTCCCCCATTTGTTCTACATATGAGGATCCTGGTTCCTGATTATTAAATGAACAAACATGTGGAATTCTGAAAATCCTGAGTTGCAATAAATCAAGTAACCAATAAACTGCAGCTAGTAAAAAAAAGCACTTGATAAAATTGATTTTATTCTATTAAAGTTAATATAGTCCCAATCACAATATCTGTTTTTATCCACTTTTTATCTTGTGAGTATCAGAAATATTCCTAATCCAAGTGAAATCATATTGGAAAATTTAATTTCTTTGCTCACTTCCATTAACAACATTCCAAATGCCAGATGACTGGCCCCAATCTGTAACAGCACCTATCCCTGGGAATTGCACAAACCCTTAATGCTGCAGTCCAATTAGCTATTAAGTGTGCCAAGTAAACCATGTATATGTATATATATACAGATTCCATCTGCCGGCCAATGTCGGCTGGCGACTCCCCAGAGGAGGGCCTTCTCTGTTGCAGCTCCGGCCCTCTGGAACAATCTCCCTGTTGAGATCCGGACTCTTACTACCCTTCCGGCAGGCCTGGGGCTGTTGAATTATCCAGCCCCACTTTAAGTTATGAATGTTGCTGTAATTTTAAATTGGTGTTTTATTTCTTTTTTATATTCCCCCTCCCTTTTTATTGTAAGCCGCCCTGAGTCTTCCGAGATTGGGCAGCATACAAAACTAATAAATAATAATAATAATGGGAGAGCAGGCACTTTAGCAAAATTGTGCTGCCTTCTTTCCCTTCTGTTTGAGCCTTTTCTCCTAGTGTGACAGGCCAATAGAGTTGCCAATAAAGGTGCAGCCTTGACACTGGTGTGGGAGGAGACATGTTTTGCACTCTGCCACCACCACCAACAGCAATAGCAGTCAAATGAAAGAAGACATTTTTCCATCAGAAAGGTGGATGGTCCAAAAGAGAGGAAAATAAGTATTGCAGCCCACCAAAACAAAAGCACAGCACCACAGGAAATGGTGCAAGAACTCTACATGTGGGCCATTAACAGAACTGAAATGGAATTCATTTCATTAAATGAAATCTTACAGATTTCTCTGTATGCTGCTGATGCAATAATACTTTCATTTGCATAGGTGGTTCTCAGGAGAAATATGTAGACCTTAACAGGATTTTTTAAAGGAAAAGGGCTGGAAATCAGACGTGGGTTGCTGCCGGCATTACTGCTGGTTCACAACCCTCATGTAATGTGCATGTATGCCCACTTTGTGCATGTGCACCAGGCACGCACTGTATGTGCATGCTCAGTGCAATGTGAATTTCTCTGCGCGCATGCACAGTCACTAAAATCCAAAATAGTGGCGGCCAAGCGGCAGCGATGGAACTGGTTCGGGGGTGACCCAGGCCTGAATTCCACTACCAGTTCGGCAATAACCCACCTTTGGCTGGAATCAATATTTTAAAGACCAAAATGTGTCATTATTAAGAAGACATAGCCACCACAAACACCACTGGAAAACTGGAAATAACAACGCTGAACAAGTTTCACTCTTCAAATATCATGCTTAATTTTTCCTCCAAAGTTTGATGCAAATAAATTAGAGCCATTTTTTCCAAAGCCAATGAAGCACCAAGGGAATATCACTCCATTCATATCTGCCAATTATTAAAACTTTTTAGATACTACCTGGTGCACAGACTTGTATCTACAATGGTTTAAAACCCTTAGTCTGTTTTCAGTCTAGATCAGGGATGTCAAACTCAAGATGATACGTTGTTGTCATGTGACATCACAACTTTTTTCCCCTTCACTAAAATGTGGGTGCGGTGTCCAGCAGGTGACACATCTGGCCCACAGGCCATGAGTTTGACACGCCTGGTCTAGATTCTGATCAGCTGTTTTCTCTGTGCAGCATTTCAAATGCTTTAATTCATATGGAAACTGATGTGATTATGCTAGAGCCAAGAGTGTGTTTTGTTGACTCTATTGGCTTAAAACCTTCTTTCCCAATATTCCCACTGATGCTATTAATTTCCTTTCATTGCTTTTTATCAAGGTGGAAAGAAAAGAGCTTAGCTGACTTCAGTTACTAGAGCCCTTCTGCCCACTCTTTGCTGCCCCTACATTCAGAAAAAGCTAAAGTCAAAATCCATGGAAGAGGCTTGAACATTGCAAAGCAGATAGATCTGATGGTTACAATCAACTTGGGGTTTGGAAAATATTTATGCCTACAGACTACTTATTCAAACCTGTTTGTCCAGGACACTATACAATCTTTTCATTTCAATGCCTTACCCATGTCAGTAAACAATGAGATACAGTATGACACCAAAAGACCCTTATTCTTTCTCTGCAATTTACATGTAGACATACTTCTACTATTTCTTAGCAAAGGCTACATCTTTTATGAGGGATGAGTAGTCTACTTTCTACTCGCAGGCCAGAATCCCACCAGTACTTTAGTTTGTATCTGCAGTAATTTCCATAAAAAGGCATAAGGTATCTTGGAGTGATGATATTATGAACTCTACTCATTCTTTTCTTTTATTGTATTTCTATCCCATTTCTATTTTATCTCATGTTTTATATTGTTTTATTGTATTTTAATTCATTTTTTTTCCTGATACAGGTTTAAGGTTTTTAGATTTTATGTAACTGTTACACTGTAGTTGATCATTGCTTCTAAGGTTTTTTTTTTCTTTCTTTTTCTTTTGGTTGTTAGCCATAGTTAAATACAATACAATAGCAGAGTTGGAAGGGACCTTGAGGTCTTCTAGTCCAACCCCCTGCCTAGGCAGGAAACCTTATACCATTTCAGACAAATGGCTATCCAACATCTTCTTAAAGACTTCCAGTGTTGGGGCATTCACAGCTTCTGGAGGCAAACTGTTCCATTGATTAATTGATCTAACTGTCAGGAAATTTCTCCTCAGTTCTAAGTTGCTTCTCTCCTAGATTAGTTTCCACCCATTGCTTCTTGTTCTACCCTCAGGTGCCTTGGAGAGTAGTTTGACTCCCTCTTCTTTGTGGCAAACCCTGACATATTGGAACACTGTTATCATGTCTTTTGAAAATGTATTTTCAAATACATTTGAAAATTTGATACTTACTTGTCTTAACAGGTCCTGAAACCTAAATTCTCTGAAGAAATGAAAATCTCTGATATAGATACGTATGTGAAAAAAAGGAATAAACAAAAGCAACTGACTCCATATCACAGAAATAATCTATAAATCTTACACAAATATATAGTGAATTCAGAAAAACAAAATGAAACGAAAGAATCCGATAAATTGTAAAACTAAATGGATATATTCATAAAAATTCAAGACACAACAATAACAAATTATAAAACTTTATTACTCTGTTAAAATAAGTTTAGAAAATCCAGTAAGTACAATCTGATCTTATTATCAGGAGCATGTTTTGAAATAAAATGAGTGATTGTCAATTATATACAAGAAATAGAAAAAAACTTTAAAACTGAGTATGATAAGAGTATTTAAAATTCTACAGTCAATTAATGGATTACAGCAGTGCTAATTATCCCTACACAAATAGAAAATTTGATGTGAACAATGATCATAATTGATACTAATTGAATTGAAGTTGTGTTATAATTTAATTAGGCTGTAAATAATTCAATTATTGGTCATGAACCATGGCATTTGGTTCTTTCTTTATTAAAATGCAGAATAAAACATAGGTTAAATCCTACTGACCTCACTAGTTATAAATGTACAACAAGCTCATTTTATTTTCTGGGATACTCTACCAAAATGCAGCAAAAATTTGCTCATGGATATCAGCTAATACATAATTTCTTTACAGGACTTCCAAGGTGTAGGGATTATTTGCAGTAACTTCCAATGACAAGATGGAAATACTTATCCATAGTAATGATGAAGTCAGTGAGACATGTCTACGTTTTGACAATCTTTTAACAATTTAAATTAGAAACACTATTTTAGGGATATAATCATAAATATATTTTCTCATATTGAAAATGACACTTATGAGAATTTGGGTTGTTCTACTTTTGCAAAAATAGATTATTTATCACATAAAATTTGCAAAATTTATATGGACTTGAATTCTATAAAAAATAATCATAATTTTAGATTCTAAATTGTCTAAAATATCACTTTGTTTGTAAAAAGGAGACATATATCAGTACCCCAAAACTAAAATTTATTCAAAGCTGGTGCTAGCTGGACAATCATAGCCCATATATAGCCTCACAACTATATAGCCTGAGAAATCAAAATTGCACTTGAATTTGATCAAGTGTCAGCAAATAAAATTTAATTCCTTTCAAACTATGAGTTTTTATATTAATTGTATTTCAGAAAAATAGTATAATCTGTAATTAAATATGCCATCATACCTAGATCAAAATATTTAAGCTTTTCTTAATAGTTCTACACCATGTTAGCACAAATTTCCCAAACAGTTAAATGATAAAGGATGCAAAGCAGTTCACTATAAGAAATTATTTGTGGAAGGAATTACTTTACCTTTTAAGCAAGATGATGTTAGAGCATTAAAAATGGGTTAGCATGCACTGTGTTGCTTGTCCCAGTGGAAGCATCTGGGCATAAGGATTCCCACAAGGCTCAGCTCAACTAATTTCATCATAAATCACAGCATGATCCCCTGCCGTGTGTGTGTGTGTGTGTGTGTGTGTGTGTGTGTGTGTGTGTGTGTGTGTGTGTGTGTGTAAAACAACCCTCGTTCTTCTAAATGACAATGTGGGCTATAAAATCCAATTTAAACACTAGAGGCAAATCTTCCTTATTCAGGCTTTATAAATGCATAAAAAGTACAAAACAATTTTTAAATAATCCATTAGCAATTTTTATTGCCTAGTAAAATAGAAAAGAACATTTTAACTTTGACTGCTGAGCACTCAAGTGTCTAACAAACTTAATGGATCCTGGCTGATTTCTTAGTATGACTGTCACTATGGTTTATAAGGGTCATTAATTTTGTAATTAACCATGATATTTGTAAAGCAATACTGTTTGGGCAGATTAAAATCTCTCTAGTGACAGACAAGAATAATTTATGATTCATTCACCAATCAATGAAATCAACACAGTGCAATTTTCAGCTCAAAAATCTGGTTTGAATCACATTTATTTGTTCCCCTATTGGAAAGGAAATTAACTAACAATGCTAGCTTCGTTCATTATTTAAGATGGCTTGTTTGTTGTCAAAATAAAAGTAACAAATAGTCATGTACTGTAATCCATAAAGCTCTGTGAAAAATTACAATGAGAACAATGCATTTGGTGGCAAACTTTGTATACATTTGGTATACAAAAGCATCCAAAAGTTTACTCTACATGGCCTGTGAGCTTAAATAAATTGATGGTTTTAAAAAAAAGAATTCTATTTTATTAGAAACAAATGCCTCAATTACACAGATCCAAAATATTCTGTCAGTATATGTAGACCTATCCAAAAATCAGACTTGAGGCTGTAAAGTTAAGCTGCAAAATATTATAAGAATAAAGTATTGAAAGATTGCAGGAGAAATAAACTTGTTATGCAGCTAAACGTTCATCTGGAACATTATGTACTTTGGAGAATTAATTTTTTTGACTGACTAGAAGTTTGGTAAATCTAAATTGGGGATTTAATCTTCAACTATCAATTCTATGCCGATGAACTACAATATGGATCTTGAAGGAGACTGAAATCAGTTAAAAGTATCATTAGCTCTGTCAACCATTCTATTATTTAATAATAGTGTTTTTAAAATCAGGTGGATGTGAATATTGAAAGATTCTTCTCTCTCATTGGCTGAGGGAAACTAACAAGCCAATTTGGAGATATAAAAACTGGAGGAGGTGTGGAACAAGAGTAGAAAAGTTTTAGTAGAAAAATTCATCTCATTTATATCAAGATGCTCCAAAGGTGCATGTAATAGAATTAAAATGGAAACAACAAATGTAAACATCTTTTCTTCCTTAAAGATAATCAAACTTCTTGGGTTACTGTAGTAGAAACTAACTTTTTCATAACTTTTACAAGGATAGCATGTGAAATGTTTCAATTTCCAGAATAACAGCATTTAAGATTATCTTAATATTACAGAGCTATTTTCTTTCTTACCATACTTAAGAAAGAACGACAGACCAAGTGGGAGAAAATTAAAAGAGCTTGTTTAGGGCTCCAGATAATATACCTAGCAGATATTAGGGGAGCAATTGTAACATTTTCTGCTGGATTACAGAAAGTCATGTATGCTAAGATTATCTGAAGGATAGCAATTCAGTAAATTTAATGGGGATGGGGATGAAAGAGTCCAAATTAACACGAGAACTTGCTTTTACATGGTTTCTTGACTAATATAGATGTTTAGTATGGAAAGTGATCAGTTTTAGAACATGTCAGTGCACATAGTTAAGCAATACTAAGATACATGTTAATTAATTTTATAGATTTTTTTACTGCTTACATTCTCTTCAGGTGATCTCCTCTATACTATTACTACTCCATACTCTATAATACTACTCCATGCATACTCCATTCTACACCATACATACCACTCACATGGAGAAGCTGTGCAGAGCTATTTTTAATACACATTTAGGGTCTGCCAACTTCAGAAGGGCAAATTTAAATAAACAATTGCTCTACTAAAATCAATGATTTGATCTAAGGGCTAAAAATTAACATTCTGCAGAATAAAATATTTTATTTATTTACTACTTTTAGCACTCAAAATATTTGCAGTTCACCTTTAATAAATAGCTATGAAATTAATTCTCTTTGTAGCTAAACTCAAACAACAAAATCAAAGAAGCAAAAATGTGTTGAAATGTTGCCTTGTGAAGAAGATCATTATTATTGTAACATAACTGTTCGTGTTTGTGCTTTCTTGAGTTTTATAGCTGCCTAGGGCTGAATTTGTGGTGAAGTTGCCAAAATTTTGCATACTTCCAGATCCTTCAAATATAACCCAACTCTACCAGACAGGTCCAAGGAGTGTAGCAATTGACAAAACAATAAACTGCCTAATGTGCAGCACAGAAGTTCAAAAAACATGCTCAACAGCCCTCTTTTTTTCTTTATTTCATTTATTCATCCAGTGGAATCTTATGAAACAAAACAGAACCTAAAAGAAACAAAACGAACAAATGAGAAATAATGCCTATAATGATTAACAAAAATTAACACAAAGATCCAAACACAAATAAATTCTTAAAAATCAAATAAACCTGAAATGCATTTACATACCATATGTCAAAAACACAAATTTAAAAAGGCACATGTAATTTAATAAAATTTAACATGACTTACACGTATGGTTTAATTTACAAATAAAATAACATGCACAACTGAATATGATGCATTTAGGCAAAAGCAGCCCTAAAAAACATTTCTGGGTATATGTGTAAAGAAACCTATTTCTAGAATGTAAACTATTATTATGTGGAAAAGCTCAACTATGCTGAAACTGTAAGGGCAGAACATCGCCATGTATCAGAAGAAACAATTCACTCAACAAGCTTTGTGTAAGATAAAGGAAACCTTTTTGTCCTGAGGAAGGACTATGGCTGAAACGTAAGAACACTGTTTACAAAAAAAGTTCCTGTTAACTGGATATCATATATTCTTTAAGATTATGAGACATCCTGCTTCACTTCAGTGGCTAAAACCCTATGTGAAGCCATCCCGTTTAAGGGATAACTGTCCAATTCATATCTATCTAAAGAGCCATATGGAGAGCAGGGACCCTTTCAAAAAGGAGCATCAAGAAATTATCTGAACAGGAATCACAGACTATGTATCTAATCCAAGCCTTCTTCACTATAATGACATTTATTTTATTTCTACTTACATTATACTTAACCATTCCATATGCAATTTTTGTGCAAATCTTTGTGTTTTTTTGTGGGCTACAATTCTGTCTTTTGGACAACATGACAAACCTGACATATAATTGATTTAGTGTTTAAGGCACCAGCCAAGAAACAGGAGACTGGACTCCTAGTCCTGATTTAGGCATGAAAGCCGACTGAGTGACTTTGGACTTTCTCATTCTTTCTTAGCCCAAATACCTCACAGGATTGCTGTTTTGGGAAAAACAAGAGGAGGAAAGAATATATATCGTAATAAGAATAATAAAGGCAGGATGAAAAAAAAACTAAAAAAAATGCTACCCATTCTTGTTCAAATTTTCCATGAAAAGTCACAGTACGTACAACGAAATATGTAAGGCAATATTTCTCCTGTTGTTGTGATAGCAGAGTACCATTCTGATCTCAGCGCTTTAAACTAGCGTGAATTTTTTCCTCAGCATTTTAGCTACAAAGTTCTTTAACAACTTATAAACATGTATATTTTTTGCACTACTGTTGCAATTTCTAACACAGAAAGATTCCATGTAGAAAATTTCTCTCAACTGAAGTTGCCACAGAATCTGTTTGTTGTTCGTCTTTCCATTTACCACACTATATGTATCAATAAAAAATTGGCACGTATAATGGGGTAAACAGCAATTACCTCATTTGAATTCCATCTGATTGCTAATTAAATAATAATTAAATACCTGAGGCAACCAGATTATTTTCTGTTTCACTGTAGGTAACAGAAGATGTGCAAAACCAAACAAGCTTACTAGATGTAATTTCATGTTTCTAATAGGGCTTGTCTAAATTCCTTTTTGTTGAAACATTCACTATTGCTTGCCACAAAAAACCAAGAAAAAAGGGATTTGGCTAAATCACACACAGAAATTATACTCTTAAAGCAAGTGCAATCAGTTACGACTGCCAGAATTCTGTAGTCAGCTGTTTCAAGGAAAAGGCTTTAGGATATTAAAAAGATTAATTTTATGGGGTAATACTTGCTGCAATATCAAGTGCTTCTGAATAATACCACATTCATTTTATGTTAATACTCCACAATGAAATAAAATATATTGGCACTGTTAACCTTCTCAGCAAACTATTTACATCTTGCCCAGGTAGAAACAGACATGCTTCAGCACACTGTGGGGTGTATTAGACATTGGTAGCACTTTGAAGATCTGAAGTCAGTGTAACCTCATTGATTAATTAATCTTGTATAGGGAAGTTTACCATCTAGTGGAAAACTAGACAAAACAATGACTCACTTTAAATAAAAAATGTTTTTCCCCTGTAAAAAGTAGCATCCTCAACCAGATATCTTTGAGGTATTTTAGAATGCTACCATCCTTGTTAGAAATACAATGAATGTTGTAGTGCATTTCTAGGGGAAACCACACCAGGCTAATTCCAAATATGTGTTAACTGTGCTTGTGTGTGTACATGTTATTCAATATGGATTATCAATAAAACTATTTAAAAATATAAATATAAACTTTGCTTTCACATACAGTAATTTGGAAATGATTAAGACCATTACATGAGTAAAGATTTATTGAGAATTTTTTTTAAAAAAATGTTGGTAAATTAAAAGAAAGGGAAAGAGGGAGAGAAGTGGGAAAGAAAGAAATGCAGCAATATTGCTTCCAAAAAGAAAATTTATCCACTTGTTCAAAACTGTGTAAAAACAAGCAACTGGTCCTTTTCATTTGCTATTTGGAACTACAAGATCATTTTAAGCATTTTAAGCAGTAGTATTGCTTAATTACTTTCTCATTTGTACATAATTATACTGAAAAGAAACATGCTTACTTGTTTCTGAAAATCATTTTCTAGGGAAGAATGTATTAGTATTCTACTATGTCATCAACAAATTCAGCCATGGCAATAGATAACTTGGAAAATCATTTATACAGAATTTTATAAAGAACTGCAGTTGGAGCTATTTTATACTATTTTAAACGGCTTGTAACATACATTCAAATTTTATTTCTCAGTAACTGCTTAATAATATTAAAATATTTCAACCAATTGAAAATGTTCTTTAAATTTCTGACAATGTTCCTAAAATTATCACAGTTGTTTATAAATGCACTTTTTTCTTGACTGCATGTATTTTGTAATCACAGATAGCTAATCTAGAAACCAGAGGCAAATACTTAAGTTGGCACTTTCTTTTTTTAGCTGGTTGCTAGCCTCCTCTAAATATGGGAATGACAGGGAAGAGCCGAGGGGTGGGGGGGAGAATATTTTAAAAACTTTGGATTATTTTTTTATCTCACACTGATAATCAGGCCCAAATAACAGGTGTAATTGTAATATGGAGCCTTTGCTGAGTAACTTTAGACAATTCCTAATGACTTGCTTTTTTGCAAATATTTAATCAATGCACAGGGAAGTTAAGTGAATCATTGACCAAGATCACATATCCTTTAGTGGCTGAAATAAACTGCAATCCTGGTTCCTTTTTAGCTTTCCTTGAACTTCTGCATATATGGTAGCTAGAGTAATAGATGCAACCTATTACTCTTCAATAGTATCATACTGCTGGATCCTTAAAAATCTCAACACTCTTGAATGCTGATATATGAAAGAATAGTTAAAATAAAAAGGAATTTACTGATGCAATTGCCCTGATGTTTATGTTTATTTGTTTGGGATTTTATGGTTTTAAGTGTATACTGAATTCCTATTGTGTTGTTCAATAAATCTGTAAAGTAAATAAATATAGAGTGAATAGACTTTAAAGCTATATTTATGTACATTTCCAAAAAAAATCTCCCTTCTAGTCATGGGACTTGATTTTTGTATATTACAACTGCAGCAAGATTATTGTATGCCTAAAGATGAAAAATGTGGCATACCCACAATTAGAGAGTGGTTGGTGAAGATGATGGAATTTTCTCAGCTGGCAAAATTTACTTCTTTGATTACAGAATAGACAATGTTTGACTGGAAACGCTTTATGGACTTCATGGGTAAAAAAAATGAACTTATGATTTAAGGAATTGATAAGTGTTATGTAGTAATTTTGTGGGGGGGGGTAAATTTAAAATTGTGCTTATAACTATTGTAAATAAGAATGGAGGTCACTTCTTTTTATATTTTTCTTTATTTTGCCTTTTTCCTTTCTAGCACTTATAGCTTCCTCTTTATATCTTTCATTTTCTTTTTTCTTCTTTGCTTTGCATTAATCTGTATTAATTTTTATCTTTCACTCGCATGTGCTCCAGACAGCTGCTCATTGCAAGGAGACCACAGGACAGTGATTTTGATAGGTCTGAATGCCCAGGACAGTAAGATTAGCTGTCTTGCTTGTAGCCACAGTGGAGCCTTTTAAAGGACACTAAATTCGCAAACCTTATTTCTAATCACTTGTGGAATTTACCCATTAATTTTAAGTTATCGGAGACCTTCAGAATGACAAGCTGGAAAGTGCCAGATGAGTTTGCCTTCAATCATGAATGGAAGAAAGTTTTACTCATAAGCTTAGAATTTAAAGAATCTAAATAAATAGGAAAAAGCTAAATAAGATTTTGATCTTAGAAACATATAAACAGACTAAGTGTCTGAAAAAAATTAGAATATTAAAATATATTTCCAGGGAAAAGATGGGAAATAAATACAATGTAATTGAAGTATGTGACATACATAAAATAGAATTACACATGTCAATAAATAAATGTTGTAGACTGGCTTTCTTTGTGTTCACAGCAATATGGAACAATGAAATGGCACATGACTCCCAATTGTGATATGATCCAAATTAGAAATGAAAGCTACATTTGAAATATATAGGATAACATCCAAGTTACTTATTAGAGAATTAAATAAATTACATTATCATAATGCCAAGTTTATTTTTAAATATTTATTATCTTTTTGCATTCTGCCTTTATTATTTTTGTAAATAATTCAACAGGGCAAACATATCTAATACTCCTTACCTCCTCATATTTTCACCATGACAACAACCCCATGAAGTGAGTTGGGCTGAGAGAGCGTGACTGGCCCAAGGTCACTCAGATTGCTTCCATGGCTAAGGTGGGACCTGAACTCATGGTCTCTTGCCTGGTGCTTTAACAACTTGACCAAAATGGCTCAGTAATTATGAGCCAATAGTAGTTTTTTTACAAAAATCATGAATGTTGATTGCATGCAAAGAATTAATGCCATGACTAGTTTGGTCCTGTCAAGAGAACTGATTTAAAAATAACAAGAAAAAACATTGATAAAATATTAACTATTGAATAAAAGTGCATGTGTAGCACAAATGCAAAATTATCATGATTCTTTTCCATTTTTCAGATTTAAAAAAGTCATCTCAAGGGCAGAAGAAGGCCTTAATCAATTTTGACAATTGTTCCCATGCCATATCCTAACCCACTTTTGAAAATTGCTTCATTTTCCAAGCCCATTGCCATATAGTGAAAGTCTGTTTAGTAGTTTCTGCTTGAGGAACACAAGTACACAAGCCCTTGGGGACACAAACAGATTTAATTCTACATCTGCATACACATTTTTTTCCTGTTTTAGTCCTGCATTTAAACAGAAAATCAATGTTTATGTTTGTCATTCTAGACTAGAGGGATAATTTAGAATTTCTATTTAAATTTTAAATTGGTCAGCTTCCACCCCACAAGACTGAGAAGTAGGTCAGTAAATCAGGTCAAACGTTCAGGCCTATAACATCTCTTTTGTCTCTCCCTGTTTTCTACTTTTCTGGAGTGAGAGGCAGTTTTGATGATGGGGATCTCTGAATATTCCTCCTGCAAGTAAGGACAGTGTGCTAATAAAAAGAGGTCCTTATTTGTACAGAAGGAACACTCAACTATATAACTATGCTCTTATGGAGAAAAGGTAGAATGAAAAGACCATGAGCACATATTCTGTGGAGATTGGTTTAAGCTTGGAAACAAATCAGGGGAAACAAAAACTTTGCTCATGACAAATTGAAACCTGCCCTGCTTTACGCAACAGTGTTAAGTTTTAAGTCCAGCAATTGCATGTCTGAAATGTCACGACATCTTTGGGCTGTCACTCAGGCAGCATGTTAAGACAAGCTTTTCTACATATAAGTATAGAGTATGCTTGGGTAAAATATTCAGCTGATGGATTTTTTTTTCTTTTAATTGTTTCCGATGCATTTTATCAAATCAGTTGCTTTGGGAAAGCCCCATGTAAACTTGATTCTGACTCCTTTAGTAGAAAAGATTTTCAGCATTTTACTGTCAGCAGTAGCCTCCGCTCCTGCCCTACTAATCCCAGTAGTCAACATTATTCCCAGACCTAATGATCAAGACCCAATTACCTGGGCATTCATTCCACCTGGCCCTATTGGGCTGGGGAAGAAAGTGGGGTGGTGGCATTTAGACCAGGTCTATAAGCAGGCAGGAGAAACAAAAGGGGAGATTTCATCTTGGAAAGTTAAGTTTTTACATTACTTCACACTGCCACACTGCCTTTTATTTTAAGTGCCTGAAGAATCCTGCAATAACCAGATGAAAGGGATGAGATTTCCAGTAAGTAAGCATGAACCGGAGTGGAGGTGGAGAAGAGGGGTTAACAAGTCTGGGAAGATAAACATTGTGTTTAAGGCAATTTATCTTGCAGCTGGAATGTAAGAGGGGAAAACAGATCAGAAGGGAGATAGAACTAGGGAGGGATATACAGCAACATGATGGATCCCCTCTTCCAACCACACGTTTGTCTGTCTGCCTGTCTGTCTATACACAGACACACACATATGACACACAACACACAGACACATATATTTAGGCAGCAAATCCCACACTCGTACGGATTAGGGTATCTAATTGGGTAATGAAATGCTTGCAAGCAAACAATCAAGTTTAGAGAGCACCAAGAACTTTACCATTCTAATGCTAGATATAAAGCCTTTTGTAGCATGGGTACTGGTTATAGATTTTTTTAAAAGAATACAAATAAAATTTTGAAACAGAAAAATTTGGGACTAAGACAAGCAAACAGCCTGAGATCATGTGTAGGAGCTATCAAATCTCGGTGCAGGTGCTGTCCATCAATGGCACTGCCACATAAAGGGAATTTAAGATTTAAATCTCTTAATATTGAAGCCCTGTTGAAAGATTCGCTCCTTGATTCTACATAATTTATCTCTTTTTTATTATTATTTTTTAATAAAAGCAAAATGCCTATCTAAGTCTTGTCTTTTGTTCTTCTGTTCTTAGCTTCTGATTGCTTGTTGAATTTCTTGAGTGAGAGAATAGTCTTGGAGAAATCCAGATAGAAACTGTAGGAGACTAGGTGACACATTGGTTAGAATACAGTATTGCAGGCTAACTCACTGCTCACTGCCAGGAGTTCGATCCTGAGCTGCTCAAGGTTGACTCAGCCTTCCATTCTTCTGAAGCCGGTAAAATATTGCTCTTGGGGTCAATATGCTAACATTTGTAAACTGTTCAGAAAGTGTGGAAAACACTATGGAGTGGCACATAAGCCCTACTGCTATCATGTATATGTAACAACTCTGAAGAAGCTGCTTCAGTAGCTTCTTAATAAACTTGAAAAAAATGTACGGTAGCTTTCATTGGAGCCAAACACCTAGTGCTTATGTTTCCAAATGCCAGGTTTTACCCTTAAATGCATTAACCATACATTGTTCTTTCTTCTGAATTAATTTATGTTGCTGCCACAACAAATTTTCCATATGAAAAAATTGGTGGATGCTGCAGGAAAAACAAACTGATTTTGTTACAGCACAAATTTTAAAATAAAAATAGGATTCCTTGTTATAATTTGGTCCATCACAATCAAAAAATGAAACTTTTGCATAATACGTGTAAGCAGCGCAAGTTAACGTTATTTTTTTTTAATTAAAAGCTTTCAAAACTGCTCAAATGACATTATACAAAATGTCTTTCCTCAGAAAACATATAATATGTAGCTAATGGACATACAATTTCATTTACCAAAAGTTCTAAGTTAATTCCAGTTTCTCTTATCAACTAGCTGCCAAGCTTTGATTTTTCCTATCAATTTATGACAGATCTGGCTAACTGCATCTGGCCCAAATCTCAATTATCTATTCTCTGTATGACTGATTTAAGGTAAGTTTTTTCTCACCCCAGGCAGAAAATAGAAAATTTCCATACATAACTTGTACTACCTGATTATTTTAATACAAACAGCTCTATTGGTTCTTTACTCGAAATAAAAAAAAAATCTTCTTTATTTTTGTTCCATAATTAAATGCTTCCAAAATGTCAGAGAAGATGGACTGGAGCAGAAAGAGAAACTTTCAGTAAAAGGAAGAAAAGATAAAAACAGTGACCTTGGCACAGAAATTTGTCTAGGGACTGAAAGAGTGAAATTGGAAACCAACCATTCTGAATCATTAATGAATTACAACTAGGTACTCTGAACTTAATTTATCTTTGAAAAAAGAAAATGCAAATTCTCTTAGAATTCTTCCAAAACATCTGTATACATGCCTTTCTTAACTCAGACCATCTTTAACATTTTAAAGGTTTCTTCTAGATTGCACTGTTCAGTATAACAACTCTGAAATCACTTTTTTTTGTCTATGAAAACCATTTACATCTATGTCAGCAGTAATGGCTGAATAAAAGGAATAAAGGGTTTCCCCCAAGGATAGTATTATATTTATTATGGGCAATTTGTAACTGTATTAAATCAAAATACGATGAGCCATTTAAAGTTAAAACACTTGGATCTTTTTCTTTATTTTAAAAATATGTCTTTGTAAAAGGAAGCTGAAAAACTTTGAGTTTTTTGAAAAACTGGACCATCTATTGGGTATCAGGGCCAGCTCTTACTCTGAGATGTGGTCACTTCAGAGGACATTCAGATGGCAGCAAAGCTAGGAAGCATTTGAAGCAACTGCAAACAGGAAAAATTTCCTGACAGAACAATTAATCAATAGAACAATTTGCCTCCAGAAGTTGTGAATGCTCCAATACTGGAAGTTTTAAAGAAGAGATTGGATAATCATTTGTCTGAAATGGTATAGAGTCTCCTGCCTAAGCAGAAGACCTCCAAGGTCCCTTCCAACTCTGTTATTCTATTCTATTCTTCATAGAAATAGTTCCTTTGAATTTGGACCAACTCACAACCTACCCATCATATTGAACTATGTCTACCATGCATATAAAATGCTTCTGCCCATTGCTTCAGACTATGCATGCAACTACATACATGTCTTGCCTGCCACTATTTATTGTTATACTAACCGGAATTAAAGCATGATAATGTGTTAAGCATGATAATGTATTCAGTCTGGGCATGTGTACGCATCTGAGATAGGACACTGGGTATCCTTATTAGTAAGGAAATATGTAAGATGCCACAATGCAGTGTTATTCAATGAAAAGATAGCACATGTGAAGGATTGTTTTCGTAGGGGGACAGAACCTTTTAGCATGTTATAGGTTTATTATGAAATGTAAGATATTATAAATCTAGCATTGCACTGAAAGTAATCAAGTAAAAGACTTAGCATTTTCTCTACCATCCAGAGAAAAACATTATGGCTGACTCATAGGTACATCATCAATATTCTAATAAACAGAGGGTGTCCATATTCATTTCACCTCTGCTCCAAGGACAGTGTATTGGAATTGACAGCAGTGAGTATTACTGTACATGGTGTTCAATTCCTCCCTTTCTATAGTAATATGAAACTACTAGCTCTAGATTTCTGGAAGGTAAGCAAGGCATTGTCAGGGGTGGAAAGAGGGAGGGCAAAGCAGGTCCAGGAATTTTATCAGATTTGCTTACCTACTATCTAGATAGTATAGAATACTCAAAACTACAAGTACCGTATTTTCACGACCATAAGCCGCACTGAAAATCCTAAAATTTTATCAAAAACCAGCAGTGCGGCTTATAACCCGGTGCGCTTTATGTGTGAAAAAAGATAGAAAATCTCTCCCTCCCGACGCTCAAACTTGAAGCTCGCAAGCATGCACACGTCCCTCGGGTCTCTCCCTTCAACCTCACTACTTTCTCAGTCGGAGACCGGGGGGCGAGCAGAGAGCCACCCAGTTCCCAGCCCCTATAGACTGAGCTGTTCCGTCACCCCCGCCGCCGCAAGAAGGGACGGCAGACCGGCGCAGCCCTTCAGGATTTGCCGGCGCCGAGCACCCCATCCGCCCCGGCAGTCGCCCTGCCTAACTCCGCTCCGCGCCCCAGCCGGCTCTGCGCTGCCGGTCAAGGGCGCGCGGGTGGCCGGTGCGGCGCGGGTCTTCCCAGCACACCACGCCGGCCGGGCAAGAGCCGGGAGAGCAGCGGAGCCCGAAGCCTCCCGCGCCAGAAACGTCCCGCTAGCCGACGCCTGCCACGTGCGCCCACCCGCCCGCCTCGGGGACCACAACCCGGGCGCCCTGCCCGCCGCCGCCCGGTTTGGCTTCCCTGGCCGCGGCGCCCCAGGCCCCCGCGCTGGCGATCTCCCGGGGTGGCGAGGCTGCGCGGGGCCGCTCAGCGGAGGAAGGTGGCCACCTGGCGGGAGAGGCTCGGCCGAAAGGTGCTGGGGCTGGAGCCGCAGAGCCAGGCATGCCTTCCGCCCGGGAAGTCCTGCCCCTTCATCCCCGAAGGCCGGCGCGCGGTGAGGGGGGCCGGCGTGGGGGCGAAAGTACTTTACACATGCTCCACGGTCGCCGCGCTCTCCGTCCCAGCCTTCGCCGAAGCCGGCGGGCTGCCTCCCGAAGAAGCCGCCGGAGCGTCCCAAGCCAGAAAATGCCCCAACTCGGGCAGACGGAGTTCCAAGTTGCAACCTGCGCACGTGATTCGATGAGGAACCAAGGGGAGCCGGGTCTCTGAGCGCGGCTTATAACCCGGTGCGCTTTATATGTGGAAAAAGTTTAAAAAATTAACGTTAATTGATACTGCGGCTTTTAATCCGGTGCGGCTTTTGGTCGTGAAAATACGGTATATTATAAAGGGCAGCAGAAGCTCAGCTAACTGCAAGATATGCTCCATTAGTAACAACAGACATTTCCCCTCTATGCATAATAAGAAATGAAGGATGGATCTATATTATTTGCAGAAGTAAATAAAGCAATCTTTGCAAATAAGAACTATGTACATTCAAATTCCTATCACACTCCTATGCACATTTACCCAAGAGTAAACTTATTAACACTTTGTTAGGCAACAAAGAGCTGTGTTTAAGCATTTACCTATACATATGAAGGACTCTCTCCAATATTCGTGCATTCAAATAGATAATCCAAAAGGGAAGTACACTAACACTGATTAGAAAATAAATATAGCTCTTCTATTGTCTACAAAATTTATCTTAAATAGGTTTTACACCCTGAAGAAGAAATAAATATTCCAAAACTACAGTAGGTAACATGTCTCTCTTATAAATTAACCCTGAAGTTTACATTTTTGTTAGCTTGAAAGACTTTCTTCTTGTTCTTCTTCATGATCATCATCATGATCATCATCACATATTAATTCATATTGTGTATTTCTAATATATAAACCAGACTTTTAAAAAATATCTTTAAAACTGTAAGCATAGGGTAAAACTTTTAAAGCTACGATAGATGGATGGATGGATGGATGGATGGATGGATGGATGGATGGATGGATGGATGGATGGATGGATGGATGGATAGATAGATAGATAGATAGATAGATAGATAGATAGATAGATAGATAGATAGATAGATAGATAGATTTTATTCTGTCGTCTTTTAAAACCAGTTAAGAAACCTAAAATAGAAAATCTGAAAAATTCAACTTCTTAAATAATCTTTTCCTTCTATGTAACTATTATCACTTCTGTCTTGTACTTAGAATTAGACAAAAAAGTGATTCATGACATACAAAAATATTTTATCTAAAGAATGGGAGTTTATATTAAGGTGTATTTTTCCTTTATATTCAAATCAGAGAAAACCCTAAAAAACGATTCCATGTAACCTAATAAATGGAATTTTATAACTTGAGCTGTTCAATTTCTTTAGTAAAAGGTGCATTGGAATACGAGAGAGCACATACCAAGCCCCGCTTTTCATATTGTTAAAGCATTCATGTCTCTTCTTCTAGGATCACGTGGCTGTTATGAAAACTGCTCCAAAGCAACTTCATAAACAGCCGTTCAAGTCTGGGGGAAAAATAGGGATGCTATAAGGATCTCAAAAGACCCTTTTTAAAATGTGTTCTCACACATTCCAAACCCTTCTGAAACAATAGCAAAGGCTCAATTATGAACTTGCTTACTGGAAATGTGTGAATGAAAGCAGTATACATGGAAATGTGTAAGCATTATTTTTATTAAGAAAAAGATACAACTCACTCACCCATTTCCATCTGTTTTTCTAACATAAAGTTCTAAGAATATGTATATAATTTCATATTCACTGAGCCCAAGATCCTATCCCTATGCAAATAAATATACTTGCAATATGTGTTTATGAGGGGTGTGTAGGGGGGGAGGGAGGAAGACGGAAACAGAGACAGACAGAGAGTCAAGGAACACTTAGAAAAGACATAGAATTGGAATGTGCTCAGGTGACATGATACTCAAGAGTCTGCCTTCTGAAACATAGACAAAGTTCTGTTTCTCTTATTATTTATTCAAAGTAACCACAATGGGCTGAAAAGTGACATGCCGGGAAATGAACCGGAAGCATTGAATCAGCCATGAAGAATAATGAAAAAGGAATAGTATTCTATGCTCTGAAAAATGCCATTTTTGTATCAGAATATTTAACATTTAGAATATTTAGCTTTTAACAGTTAGCCCACATCTGCTTGATGGACAAAATACTGTAAATCTTTCCAGATGTAACATTATGTTCTTAACTTCAAAAATCACAAATATAGTTTTACTACATATACCTGACAGATTCCTGAAAGAATACTAATTACATAGAACAGTGGTTCTTAAACTGTTTCAGGCAAATGCCTTTTTCCTGGACTTGAATAATGTCATTACCACAGGGGGGGGAAATAAACTCTTATTATTTTCACAAGCATCGTAGCAATGGTAGTCCCAAATTGGACCCTTGATTTAAAGAACAATTGAAAATTACCCCCAGAATATACCCTCATTTAAGATCCACTGACCTAGGCTAAGACCTTGATGTTAGATGTGAAAACAATGTGAGTTTTCAGCTGATTTTATCAACACAAGAATGTCAGGAGAGTTTGACTTTCATTGCAGCCTTGAGAATAAAAATATTTTTTCTTTTTTAAACTAAAACTTACTTGACACAAAAGTCAGCTCATTATAATAAGAAAACTGGTGAAAGAAGGACCTAAAACAGACTCATGTATATTCTTTGCATATAAAGAGATGCTACTTCCTTTATCTATACTTACGCTGGTTCTTTTACAGTGGGAGAACTCCCTTACATAGCAATTAAGTCTATTTTAAGAATAAACAGTACCTACTTTCTTGGAGGAATGTAATCAGATCAGAATTGTATAGCTGTTTAGAACTGGAGATGGGACTTCATGCCCTTATCTTAAGGATCCATGGATTAAAAACCAATGCTGGTTAGCATGGAGAAGAAACATGGTCATTGCCAGGTTGGTCAGAGAGGAAAATGGGGGGTGTTGAGGAAATGTTGAGGTAAAGGAGCTTGTTCCATTTGAAATCCCCAGATTTCATATGAAAAGTTATTCAAAAATAAAATAACTGTAATATTTCTTGCAAAACACATTACTATATATCAAGTGAAGTGGAACCTGCATTGCAGGTAAAATAATTTCTGTATGTCAGAACCAATTACCATACATCAATCCACTGCAAATCATGGAATTCAAAAGAAATGTTGCACTGTTACCTTTACATGTTTAAACAATTTGAATAACCATTTTGAATAGGAGAACAAACATGTATGCCTCTAATTGTCTAAATAATTACGTAAAACAATCAGCAGAGAAACATATGGAAAGAAGAATTAAAAGCAGTCGTCTTACCTTTCATTCCAAACTTAGAATGTCTTCCAAACTTGAGAATAATGAGCATAATAACTAAGCCAGTGCACACCAATGCAGCAATCCCCACTACAACATACACCTAAGAAAAAAAACAAGCAATAATAAATCAAACTGCACAATTTTTTCAAGTTTCACTGTTCTAAAAATATTACCGTATTTTTTGGAGTATACGATGCACCTTTTTCCCTCAAAAAAGAGGGTTAAAATCTGGGTGCGTCTTATACATTGCATATAGCATTTTGGGCCTCCTGAAAACTCGTCCCCTTTGCAAAAATGGCCGTGCATAGCCTTTAGGAGGCTTCCAGAGTGCTCCTGGGGAGGGCAAAAATGAACAAAAAGTGGGCCATTTTCTTCTCATTTTTGCCCCTCCCCCAGCCCCAAGGAGCACCCTACAAGCCTCCTAATGGCTATGAATGCTCTTTTTTTGACAAAAAATGGGCCCGTTTTCACGAAAAACGGGCTGTTTATTTGGGGAGACCTGCAAAGTGCAAAACTTTTTAAAAATTTTGCCTCTTCAAAATCTTGCTGTGTCTTATAATCCGGTGCGTCTTATATTCCAAAAATATGGTAATTATATTATTATCTATTAATATTAATATAATATATTGGCAAAATTCTCAAACATATAGAATGGGTGGGTTGATGGGGTGTTTCTTCCATTCAATCATGTCTGATTATCAGAGACTGTCTGGACAAGTTCCTGCAGTTTTCCTGGCAAGATTTTTCAGAAGTGGTTTGCCATTGCCTCCTTCCTAGGGCTGAGAGAACGTGATTGGGCCAAGGACATCCTGTTATTATTGTGCCTAAGGCAGAACTTTAGTCTCTAACTTGACACCTTCTAAATGTGCTTGGACTACAAGTACCAGAACTCCGATCTTAGTAGTAAAATCAAAGCATAAACATCTGGAGAGTGTAATCCAAGGTCAGGAGGAAGACACAATGCTGGAGAAAATTAAACGAAGGAAATGTGAACATGATTTTAAACCAAGATGTGCCAACTTTCTAGTCATTTCAATTATTTAAGGGTGCACTGCAGCCTTTCAGTTATGCTTTATTTTTCATGCTAAAGAAAACAAGTTCAACGAGTAAATGAAAGCTGCATTCTTGTGGTTTGGGAGCCACCATTTCCTATTATCAGCTGAAATGCATGAATCAAATTATGTAAATAATGTTATGTCTAAATTTGACCAGCTTGTCCTTAAAAAATTGCTTCAGGTTACAAAACCACAGTTAAATGCTCCAGGGTACATGCAAATTAATGTCTTCTTGCAAGCTAAAATATTCTAGGCCAACTAGATTCTTAGTCAGAAAGTCTGGTGTGATTACAAACCAGGAAATCATGTTTATACTTACAGTGATGCTATCTTCATTGTCTTTGTTTGACACATCCGTAGAAGTAACTTGGTTACTATTATTTGTAGTGTCTTCAAAATCATTTGTTGGTGTTCCATAATCTTCTAAGAGAAAGAACATATTTATTTTCTTTTAAGTATTATAAAGTTTTTTGGGGTTTCTGCTAAAATAGCTAAACACTTACAATTAAAACTTGCAAAGATTTAGGAACACACTATTCAATTCTGTCTACTTATTTGCCACGTTGCTATATGACCTGTTTAGGACTACAGTGCGTGAATTCAGAATGAAGATTACAGGAAAGAATGGAAGAGATGTGCAGATATTTAAAGGGAGGGAGAGAAGCTACACTCATATGTACTATGGGACAGAATACTAGACAAAATGGAGATATCTGTAAAAAAAGCTGTGGAAACACCCATGACTGTCTGACACAACTGAAATTCCCTAGCTTTTTCTGATGCTTCTGATCTGCCATTGATTGTGGGTTCTCTGTGTACCTTTACATGGTATCGGACCTGGGTACTTGAAAGACCGCCTCCTGCCAATTACCTCCCTATGACCAATTAGATCCCACAGATTGGGCCTCCTCCGAATACCATCAGCTGGCCAATGTCGACTGTCGACCCCTCGGGGGAGGGCCTTCTCTGTGGCTGCTCCAGCCCTCTGGAACGATCTCCCCATGGAGATTCAGACCCTCACCACCCTTCAGGCTTTCCGCAAAGCCGTCAAGACCTGGCTGTTCTGGCAGGCCTGGGGCTGATGAGTTCCCAGCCCCACTTGAATTGTTGTGATTGTTGTGTAGCTTTTAATCTGTTTTTTGGATCTTGTTTTTGTCTTGTTTGTTTTTTGTATCTCCCCCTTCCCCACTTATTTGTTAGCCGCCCTAAGTCCCTTGGGAATAGGGCGGCATACAAGTATAATAAACATACAAACATACATTTACATCTGAAAAAGGAACCCATTTTCAAGCGAAATACAAAGATTTTAATAGATGTGGGGATATTTTTAATGTAGTAAATCTGAGAAGTTTTTAAGATGAAATATAACAAAATATATCAATACAAGAAAAATTAAATTATTGCATAATGCAAAAACATTCCACACTGGCAAAAAATCTACTTCCAGCTAATATTCCATGCAATATGGAAAAAATTAATTCGTGTAGGAATTTGGAAAGACAAAATAATTTTTTTTTTAAAAGCTCTTCAATAATGGTCGCATTAATTTTCTTTGAAATTTCTTCAACTGATACAGAAATGTGATGAAACAAAATTAAGACTGCACAAATGAGAACTTGAGAGAACTTAAATTCAGAGATTAGTCTCTCCTTGGTCTAGGTGTGTCATAATAATAACAGTACTGTGAGGAATACTACCTGTTTAAAATCAGGATTAATTATTTAATCCTCCAAGCAGGATAGGAATGGTTTTAATTCCTGCAATTCATTATAATTCTGTGATGTGACTTGAATATCAAGTGGATGAGAAGATTGTAGTAAATGGCCCCTTGTATGGCACTGTACAAATCTTCCAAACAAAACATTTCTTAGCTCTTCCTTCGGTGTAGGGCAGTGTTTCTCAACCTTGTCCTACCTGAAAATGTGTGGATTTCAACTCCTAGAATTCCCCAGCCAGCTCTGCTCTTCTGGCTGGGAGATTCTGGGAGTTGAAGTCCAGACATCTTCAGGTAGGCCAAGGTTGAAAAACACTGGTGTAGAGAATAAATCAACCTTCTGCAATCTGGTGACTGTTGAGTCTACATAGATGTGTTAGCTATTGCAGGGTTATATCTGCAAAACAATATTTACATTTTGGAGATTTTTATTTGGTAGTAAAGATCCTAAAATATTAACAGGGAGAAGGGAGAGAGAAGGATTGGTTTCCAGTATTGTCTCTATTAGGATTTTTTTTACACCCATCTGCTCCTGATGGTATTAGACAAGTTACCCTATCTGACTAACCAGAGTGGAAACTGGTGAGAAATTCCTTTTATAAAGGAAAAGGCTTTCAGCCTAGCCTTCCAAAACTAGAAGTCAGAAATTTAGCCCATGACCTATATGTATTTTAAAAATGTAAGCATGCAAATGCTGTTAAACACTTGCAAAGAATATATCCTGATAGGCTTAATTAGCAAGCAGAATTCCTCTCAAGGTTCAAGAAAGTCATAAAATTCCAAAGGAAGATGCAAATGAAGTTTCAGTGGCACATTAGGGACTTTATTGTCCCATCAAACTGCCATTCTTTATTTTTTTTAATACAGTCCTCAACTTACAACCACAATTGAGCCCCAAATCTATGTTGCTAAATGAGAAATTTGTTAAGTGAGTTTTGCCCTATTTTCTTGCTACATTAGTTAAGTGAAACACTGCAGTTAAGTTTGCTACATGGTTGTTAAGTGAATGTGGTTTCCCCATTGACTTTGGTTGTCAGAAGTTTGCAAAAGGTGATCACATGACACCAGGACACTGCAAGCGTCATAAATGTGAGTCAGTTGCCAAGCTCCTGAATTTTGATCCCGTGACCATGGGGATGTTGCAACGTTCTTCTGGTGAAAAATGGTCATAAGTCACTTTTTTTAGTGTTGTTTAGCTGTTGTAATTTTGAACATAAAATGAAGTGTTGTTAAGTTTTGGTCTACCTGCATTTAAGTTTTCTCCAATAAAGTGTCTTCCTAGAAATTACAAGAGTTATAAAGGAATGACACAAATAGGAAATTGTTGCATTACTTTATAGGAATCCAAAATATAAAGGGCAAGGAGAAATATCTGATCATGTGATTGAGAATTCTGAAAACTAAAAATAAAGGATTCTCAGGTAGAATGTTTGGTGTAATTATATAAACATTGAAGGGAATATTTAGTTTCACTTTGTACCAGGTGGTACCATGCAAAATGTTTTGTATATAACACTTTTAAAATTATACAGCTTGAGTTCATTCTTTTATATAATTTTAATGACTTTTGGGGTGGGAGAGAATGATATATCCAAACTGATTGAGCAAAACTAATAATTTTACTCATATGCATTCTTTGTTTTATTATTAGGGAATCACTTTATGTAATGTCATTCTCCTCCCAAACTATATAAAACATTTTTACTTTTCTGAAATATCTTGTTCCCTATCATTTATCCTTTAGCAAGTTGATTTGCATTGCTGGCAACTATTTTAATATAACTTTTGACAGTTTGGGGAGGTGGTGGGAAGGAGGAAGAAAAAGAAGTCGATGAAACTAACTGAGCTTCTACCTAACACTGAATCAGGATTAAATGTGATATTAGCCCTCTGTAAATCCAAACAAATATTACACTCCAACTGTTCTCCCCTTTCCTCTCATCTTCTAAGAAGAGAACTTTCCTAATTTTTGTATACAATCTGAAAACATGTTTCACCACACTTAATAGCATAAAAATATCAAGTATCTAGAAATATAAAATATTAGATAATATTTTAATATGCATTGCTACTATACTGTATTTTAATCATTAAAAGACATTTTTCCTAGTATGATTTGATTATTCGTAACCTATGACTATAACTAAGTGTTGTATCTTATGATTCTTGATAAGTTTTTTTTCTTTTTCTCCTTTATGTACACTGAGAGCATATGCATCAAAGGCAAATTCCTTGTGTGTCCAATCACACGTTGGCTTGTGTGGCAAATAAAGCTATACTATTCTATTCCATTCCATCCCATTCTATTCTAATAAACCACCGCAAAGATGAAATTTGTTGGGCTGTTAAAATATTTAAAACTATAAAGGTTCAGAACTAAAGAACCAAAACAGTGTATATGTTGTTATTTTCTCTTATTTAAATTAGAATTCTAGCACTGAATTTAATGAAGTTTTGCCAGCTTAAAGGGTAATTACTTATTGATCAAATCTGCATTCCACTAGAGTAAAAAATAAAATTCAGTCGCTTCACTGGAGAAAAGAAAGTGCAACTGTTTCCTGAATTTGTCCAACATTTGTTGTCTAGGGAGTCCAATATGCATGAGATCCCTTCACATACCTAGTTCTACCACAACTCCATTGTGTGATGATTGCAAAATGCGCCCAGCCAATGGGGGGAAAGGACTTTCTGATGTTCTGCTATGAAGATAATTGTAAGCGAGAGCAATGGTTGATATAAATGCAATGCTGCTAGATTTAATAGGGGGAAATGTATTAAAGGTCTTACTAAAACCTATTTCAGATGAGGCCTATTTTCTGTTATAAAGCACAATTTCTATTGGTTTCCATCACTTTCCAAAAATATTACAGAGCAAATTAATTTTAGCACTACGGAAAAGCAGGGGAAACCCAAAGCAACCTGTGATCCTTTATTCAATGTCCCTGGAATGCTAACTAAGTATTAAGGGGATAGAAAGGGGGTAAGAAATGAAAACTGAGATTAGGGAGAAAAGAATGGATGGCTGAAGTCCTGAAAGAAAGAGGTCTATGTTATAGTAGTTTTGTTGTTTATTCCTTTTATTTTATAAATTTTGAATCTTTTTGTGAATCATTTATAATTCAATAAATACAATTTTAATGATATGGAATAAAGCCATATTCCTTTAACTTTTAGTCTGACTAATTCACAATTAAAAATATGTATTTATTTATCAGGATAAAGCAGCTCTCCTACTTTGGCAGCACATAAGAGAGTATAGAAACATTGTTTAAGATGGACTTTCAAAAGGATGAATGCAATTATACAAAAAGATAGAACTTAAAATATGTGCCTAATAATATCACTGCACTTTTAATTAGTATGTGAGTCCTACATACAGTATTATTAGTCTTTAAATGAGAAGCTTGAGCAGATATCGGATTTCAGTCTTCAGTCAATGCAAATCAATTAAGATGAGTTTTTCCTTCAGTTAGTAGAAAAATTGTTAGATTGTAATTACGCTGTATTAATTTTTTCTTAATAATTAGAATAATATAAAGGCATGTGAAAGAAAAAAATAGTTTATTGATCTTAGGAAACAGTCCAATTTTATTATGAAATAAAAGTATGGATTCCAAAACTAATTGAGAACTATTTAGTATTCTTTAAAATAATTCCACTAGTTTAGATGGTTGTGGCATTTCTCAGTAAGCGAAGTTTTTCTTTAAAAACCCCTACTTACAGATAGATATGTATAGGATTGAAGCCTTAACTTTCTTCATATAAAAGGAAATGATGATAAAGTTTCCAGACAAAATTTGTATAAAAAACTGAAAATTCAAAGCACCTTGAAATTTAAACAGTGCTCTGAGAAATATATTAATTTGTTATTTATTAATAACATTGGATAGCTCACTATACGTCGTACAATTTTTGTTCCATATTGTGCACTGAAATTAATAACAACAAATAAAAAATGGATTATCTCAGAAATTGCATAATAAAAAAAATAATAATTTTTAAAAATGGATTCTCTCATGCTAATTCAGTATGTTTTTTCTTTGGGTTGAGGGGCATTAAGATCTCAAAAATAAAACAAGATTTGTTGTCAAGATTGATCAAAATATATATAAAAAATAAAAATTACAATGACCTCTCTATGAACACTAAGAAACTGGAATGGGGATTTTTTTTAATATTGTATCACTATGAATTTATTATTACTGCATAATTATATCTTTGCCAAAGCATTTCGAGGTGAACCACTGGTGATGTCATGACATTTTAAATGAATATAATGAAGAAAATTATTTTTCAAGATCCAATCTGGGTTGGCCACCGGGACTAGAGGTTTTGTCTTCCAAGATTTCAGACTTGTGCTGGAAGACAAAAAAAACTGTAGTCCAGGTGACCAACCCAGATTGGATCTTGCAACATTATCCTGGGACGTGCATATCCACCTTCATTTGCAAAAACTATTCTGATTTAGAGAAATCAGCAAGATAGCACCATCATTTTTAATGAAAGGATTAAGTATATGTCAACATCTCCAAAGTTCAAATTAATGATACTAAAAATGTTAACCGTGGCTGAATCATGCCTAACATAAATATTTCTAGTGATATTTAAACAGCATGCAAATCACATCAGAGTATAACATCTATCTTGTCTTTCAAACATTTAATTATTACATGTCATGTACATATTTATATATAGAGAGAGATATATAAAATAGAAAATGAAAATATACCAATGTAACCAGGATGATCATAGAACGGACTACCTACAGAACAGAAAGAAAAAGAAATATATCATAGCGGCATAGTTAACAGAAACAACTTGTGTAATGGCATCACATTTAGGCATACAAACTACTTTATATTTAACGCAGAACTGAGTTTACCATTGCCAGAAGCAAATTATTAATTCTAAATTTTCCTGGTCATGGAAGCAAAATCCCAAACCAAAAGTGATCCCTTTTACACATAGCAAAGTATTCCTAATTATTTCTCCCTACTGCAGGCCTTGCCTGAACTCAGATCTGGAATGACACTCTATACTCCATGATGGGAGTAAGTGCATGAAGGAGGACTGTAGTAGGGAGACAATATTTACTCCACAGATTTACTCCACAAATGGATTTCACTTTGATAATATACTAATTCAACAATTTTCATAAAATTAGAATTCAGATTTTAATTGGGATCATTTCTATCGGAGAATCTATAAGTATAAAACAATATTTTTCTGAAAGAAAGAAAATAATACAACAGTCTGAATAGTTCTACACCATTCCTTAATGCAGCTTCCCTTACTTAGTGCCTTCCAAGTATGTTGTAATACAATTTCCATAATTCACAATTAATAAAAGCTGACAACTATAGTAAAATATATTTAGGAAGATACCATGTTAGGGAAGGTTGTGATACTAAACATGTTTCGTACATTATACTTTAAAAAAAATTGGTCATTCATTTGAAATCTGCTGTGCAAATTTAAGCTTGAAAATAAAATATTTTCAGTCCATAAAATCAACATCTGCGTCAAGAAAAAAAATCACTTTTTACTGAAGATCAACAAAGACATTTTTCTTCTATAATGTTACTGTCACAAGATTAGCCTAATTTGGGAAGCCTGTCTCCACACCCCACTCCCAATTATCTGATGAACAAATAAACCCAAGCATGTAACATGTGTTTGCATTAGAAAGGTATCCTAGCTTGGAACATTCCAAGTTCTGGAAAAAAAACCACCATATTCTAGTGCTATGTTCTGAGCTTGGAACAAAGTGGGGTGTTTGTTTCAATTTTTGAGTGTTCCAACATACCACACTTGTTTTTGTTTTTAATTTCCTTAAAAACATAGAAATCTTGGAAAGTGCATAGATAATAAAATAATAGGCACAACTACTTAAGGAGAGGATAAGATAGAGTGAAAGTCACATGCTCAAAAGATTTGAAGCCACTTTGGAATGTTGCTCCTGGAATGGAGAGAGAAGTAAAGACTATAGTCAGATTTTGAGACTGAAATTCATAGATGAATGTACTGTTGCTTGCCTAGACAATTGCCCTCCCACCGTATGCTCCAAAGTTAATCATACTGTGTAGGTTAATTAATTAGTGAATCAAGAGGTTAAGAAGAAAGAAGGTGGGAAAGGGATTCCTATCCCTCTTGTGTTTTTCATTTACCTTTAATTATGCTTCTACATTTAGTTCCCTCCATTCCCTCAAATATGCTCCCAACTCAGAAGTGGTTCTTTATTTGAGGAGAATTCAATTCAATTATTGCAACTTATTGGTACACAGTGCATACTATTTTCCTGGTACATGTACATATTGGCTATTGGACTTCCTAAACAGCCAATTGAGGGTGATTAAATATCAAACCCTAGCCTTACCCTCCAGACTGCCAGGCACTTACAGTTTATCACAACATTCATTAATTGGCACTGATGACGTGGCTAGGCCCCATCACTAACTCACTTACATAGAGTGTACCACCTCTAATTTTATGTGCTGTTCAGCTGAGGACATTTGGAAAGGCCAACCAACTGCACATAGAAAAAAGACTTCTCATTTCCTGATAGTTAAATTTCCTATTGTTTTACATTCTTTGCTGTGAAGAAACTGAAATTGAGTTTTAAGTTATGTAGCTGCCCAATGTGTCATATGTTTTGTTTCCTTTTTTAGGCACACTGCCAAGTGTAGAAATGTGCATGATGTATATGTTGTACAGATAATATTGTTCTGTTTTTCAGTTTTCACACTGTCAAATGCAAGCACTACATTGCTTTAGTTATATGGAGAGCTTTACAGAAATATTATGTAAGGGGGAAAAAGCATATATTTTGCTGTTGTGACATGATAAAGGGGTTGTGCTGAAATTCATCTACTGGTGTCACTCTTTGGCTGAGATCAGTTCTGTGGCTGTTGTGCAAGCACTGGCTACAGAAAGCATTGAAACAATTGTTGCTTACATAATTTGTTTTGGAAATTGTTATAATGTTGAAGAAAAGATTAAAAATCATTTTTTCTGCACACCACGTTGTACATAACACTCAACGCAGACTGCTACGCCACCTAGGATACTAAACAAGGGAGTAAAGGGGTTACTTCAAGTTCAGATTGTTCAGATGACAAAACATTTGAGATATTTCAATTTCTGTTTGTCAGAACACAATCATATGTTTTGAGTGGGACTGTATTTTTCTGAGCTGAGAACACAACTTCTTGCTTTGCATACACCCCTGCTTTGCACCTGTTTCAACTTATGCAGGTAGCTTACTTATTATTTGTACTATGTTAATTATTTCTTGATCATTTTACTAGTCACTGGAGAAAATAAATGCATAGCATAATATATGTTATGTGCCTATGAGGAATTCTCACACGAGCTTGCTTATGAGACTCTGGGTTGCCTACCTGTAAGTTCTGTCTCATCTGGGGTTGGAAACCAGCATTCCAGGTATTGCTCTGTGGAGGAAGAGCTCTGTGAGCTTACTCATGAGACACTAAAGTGCCTACCTAAAGACCTGTACCACCTGGTCTTGAAGTTCAAAGGGAAAGGCCCTAGAAGCTTTTCCAGAAAAAAAAAAGGGAGGTACTGAAAGGAAGACTTTAGTTTATTCATACTGACTTCTTCTGATGACTATTTTTGTCTTGACTTCCTTGGGAAAGGAAGGAATCTAGACTAGGGGTCCCCAACCATGGACCGGCACTAGGCCATGGCATGACAGAAATTGGGCCATGCAATCAAGCAAAGCTCTATCCACAGGATGCAGGCAGCATGTGAAACCATGCCCACTCTGGTTCTCAGAAAAACCTCTCTACGGAACCAGTCCCTGGGGCCTAAAAGATTGGGGGCCACTGGTCTAGAAGACTTGGCAGAAATTTGAGAACTCAGTTCTTTGGTGCTAGTGAAGCACTTATGGTAGCACTTTTTCACATAGAAGAATCACTGCATAATGGTCAGGGCATACCAATGTCATTAGAAGATTTCTGTCACTTAAGTGACCTATATACTGTTTAGTAGTTCTCCAACATAAGCTGGGGAAGATTCCCAAAAGCAACAATAAATACATCCCAGTGAGGAATCCAGACCCAGATGATCTTTTCGTTTCTCTTTTTGAGTTACTCCAAATTTTAAAAATTGTGATTTTATTGTTAATTGTAGTTATCACAAAAATTATCTGAACTTGCCAACAGAAGGCATATTTTAAAAAATAAGAATATAACAAGTGTTTGACTTTTTTCATTTGTTTAAAAAACCATTTTTCGTCTCCTATTTTAAAAGTAAATTGGTATTCTAATCCTCTATTACTTATCTAGAAACTTTTGGAACAATTTCAATAATCATAATAATGAAAAAAATATTACTACCTACTCTGAAGAAGAACAGAAGCCAGAATTTTGTGCCTAGACCAAAAAATATATCTTCTGTACAGTTTTATGTACATATTTTATATTAACAAATTATCTGGATAATGAACTTGTCTCTAAGACTAACTGGTTTAAATATTAGTAATAAAAATTACATGTAATTATATTTGAAACGTATTATTATTCTCTAACATCAATGTGATAGTTTTGTATGAAAAACGGGTGCAACCTTAGAACATTCTAAAAATGGCTTGAAATATAATTAAAAAGTACAATGAAGCCAATACTTTCTTGAAAAAAACCTTGCATATGAAAGTTCTGGAATACTACGGGAAATTAGAAATTATTTTCTTTCCCCACTTAACCCTCCCAAGCAACGGAGAAGGATAGAATGAAATCCCTTCCTATGTTGCACTACTCTGTTTAGGGTTAATTGTACACTTTTCCTCTTGGTCAGGGACTAACAATAAAATAGCTGGTTGTAGATTGTTTACTGCATCCCATAAACCATTGACAATAAAAGGCTCTTATTTGTTTAATAGACCTATTTTATATCTGCATAGTTCTAACCATTTTCTTAGTCATAGTAACATGCATCAATAGACTTTAACAGACAGAACATAGTTACTAGATTTAATGGATACCTATTGAAATATTTACATAGCAGACATTAGAATAATTAACTACCTGTCTCTGTCAGTACAGAATCTTAGAATACATTATATGTTTTCATCTTTGAGATGAAACTGATCTTCTGAGTTTGATTGTGATAATTACACTTAAAAAGTAGATAGATGTACCTTATACCCTCCAAATCTGCAATTTTGTACAGACTTTTAAAGATTCAGTGAGAATATGCCTCACTAAACTCAGTGAAACTGACCTATGAGTATACAAGCATAAGATCCCACTGTTATTCAAGTATTTGTCAGTTCTATGATGACATAAAATCAATTCTAATCTCAAGGAGCATATTCCTGCTCATTAAACATCCAGTAACATTTAATGCTAGCACGTAGGCATGGAAATGAATATAATACCAGGGTGTGGGTCTACTTGTCATGTTTCATTGTGCAGAATGTACAATTCACAATGACAATGCAAAGAAACAATAGCCATGCTAAGATTCCAAGAATGATTTGTATTCATCTTAAATAGCAACAAAAACTTTGAATGTAATCACAGCAGATTTTATCTTTTCACATTTATCTTTATTTACATAATGGGAAAAGATGGACAAATACTGTTTATTCTAATATCCTTTCCAAAGGATGATAATCCAACTACATAACAAAAAAAAATGAATTTTAGTTTCTGGCATGCTTATCACGTTGAAACATATTCCTGCAGGAGTGAGGCCACTGGGTACAAGTTTATCTACCCCTTTCAGGGCTCTCTCCCCCATTTTAAGCACAACTGTGCAGCACAGGAAGTCTCATAGGGCTGCTTTGTAGGGCAATGAAGATACCTTAGATTGGAAGAAGAAATATGATTTAGAGCATCGCATGTAGAATACTGCGGGAACAGCTTTAAGGCAGATCATAAGTAGCTGATATTTACTTATACTATAAAGAACAATAAGTAACCCTCCAAAAATTGGAGAGTGCCCAACATTGGAAGTTTTTAAGAAGAGGTTGGACAACCATTTGTATGAAATGATATAGGGTCTCCTGCTTGATCAGAGAGTTGGACTAGAAGACCTCCAAGGTCACTTCCAACTCTATTTTTCTGTTCTGTTCTGAATCCCAAACTATCTGAATCCCAAACTATTTGCACAAGCACATTTCTAGGATATCAAATATTTAACAACTATCCCAAGATGCCATCATTCTCTGTACAAGATCCAGGTCACAGTATTTATTATTATGCTTGAAAAATACAATATGGGGAACAGAGAACATGCCTTTACAAAATTTGAAATAATCTATTGTTGTTTCTTATTAGGGATAATTACATTCCATGCATGAACTGTTCCAAGTTCAGAAGTCAAGGAGGTTTTGTTAAAGTTAAAGATATATTAAGTTGAGTAATAAAGCCATTAATAAATTATATGCATCATTTCGGTTAGTGTTCTTCACTTGGCATTAGGCATAAAGCACTATTCTATCCTTATACTCTTATAAGTTGCAAGATAAAGAAAATAAGAGAAATCTCCTGTCCTCATTCAATCCACTTTTATTTCTTTTCTCTTTATGTACTGCCATTTTTTTTTCTTGAGGGGAAGAAAAAAAATCTTATCCAGCCTTCCCCAAGCTGGTTTTCTCCAAATGTATTACAACACATAGCGAGGCAACCTCTAGTCAATTAATCTACCTTTTTTTTAAAGCATCCCCATAGTACTGCAAATTTATAAACCATTCCACCACTATGATTATGTGATCTATTCACAGAAGAAACAAAAAAATCCCAGCATTCTTAAGAGTTGCCTATGATTAATAATTTTGCTAGCAGTAGTGATAAAAAAGAAAGATGATATGACTTAAATCACATTTAATTAAAATCACAGATAAATATAAGAAATGCAATTAGCTTTAAGTATATCTGAAAAGAAGACTTAATTGTTTTTATTCAAAGGAAAACAGTAATTTCATGTTGAGGAAATTATGCTAAATCCATCTGATCTAATCAGTGACTAAAAGCAGACCCTGGTGACTGATGAAAAAAAGAAAGTAAAAGTTAAGCAAGCAAATGGATGGAAAATGCTCCCTTTAGTGGCAGTAATGTACTTTTAATCTTGTACTGCAATATTGAAAACAAGAAAATATTATTGTTATTATGAATTTAACCATATAAGAGTATTCTATTATTGGCTAAAGATCTTAAGCAGAAATACTTTAAGCCAGTGGTCTCCAACCTTGGCAACTTTAAGACCTGTGGACTTCAACTCCCAGAATTTTGCTTTGCTGGCTGAGGAACTCTGGGAGTTGAAGTCCACAAGTCTTAAAGTTTCCAAGGTTGGAGACCACTGCTTTAAGTCATCATGGAAAGTTAAGGCTTTTCACTCAGAGGAAGATTATATTATATTTGCATATCTTTGCTTTTTAGCATTTTAATCATCTGACCTTTTAGCTTAATAGTATGGGACTAAAATTAACTTTACTTTTGCAAGTAAATAGATGAATGCTTGCTTTTTAGTGATGTCATCACCTAATGCTACCATTATATACTGCATATATTTTAAAAAACCTACTTAAAGCTTCAACAATGTTTTAATTATATTATTACTTACTACCTCCAGGATCTTCCATAAAATAAGCTGAGATGTTGGCTTCATCTTTTCCATATTGATTCTGTGCCACCAAAGTATAATTGCCATTGTTGACATGAGTAGGATTGTCCAGCTGAAGGCAGCCATGATATTCTGTCCGATTAGTAACATGTATTTTGGTCCAGATATATTCTGATTCATTCAGTTTAGCCCCATCGTGCAGCCATGTCAAGACTGGTTGTGGATTTCCCCTCACACTGAATGGAATGCACCAGTGATGGTCCGAATATGGTATTTCAAGAAATGTAATATTTGGTGCAACTATAATAAGAACAATGAGAAAAATAACCTGAGTCTTTTATGTATTCTCTTCTTTGACAATCAGTCAGCTTGTTCAAATAAAGCTAAGACACAAGCAGAAAGACAGAAGGAATGAAATTTGAAAGTTCAAGTTTCAAGTTTAATTTTATTTATAGGCCGCCCAATCCCGAAGGACTCCGGGCGGCTTACAGAAAGTAATCTTGATTGCGTATAATTAAAAAGTTATCTAGAAGAAGAGTTGCTAGACTAGGACCCATACCACCTCTGTTGACTACCTGAAGTTTCTTCCCAAACGTTTAGTTTGCGTGTTGGGCCATCTTTCACCCTCCCCAGGCTTCAGGAGGCTTCCCTAAAGCCTGGGTAGGGTGAAAAACGGCCCAATGGGGCCCACCCGAAATTCAGGAACTAACTTCTGTGTTGCCTGTTGGGCCGTTTTTCTCTGTCTGGATGCTTCAGGAGGCTTCAGGGAAGAAGAGAGCGAAAAACAGCCCAACGAGCAAACTGGAATTCCGGAGGCTTCAGTGAGACCTGCGGGCATGTGCGGTGTGTGTGTGTGTGTGTGTGCGCGCACATGTCTGGGGGGAAGGCATTGCATTATGGGTGTGGGCATACACGTGTGCGACCCCCCCCACTCCCCCTGCTTTTGGCACACCTTGACAAAAAGGTTAGCCATCACTAGTATAGGTTCTCCTGCTTGAGCAAGGGGCTAGACTTGAAGATCTCCAAGGCCCCTCCAGCTCTATTCTATTCAACCTAATTAATTTCTTTCAAATATTTATTTTATAAACGATCTCTCTCTCTGGAAAAAGTTCAGCATAAATTCCAAAATGTTAATTCCCTTTTTTTTTCATTAGGCAACGATTTTCTACATGAAAATATTGTCTAAAGTTATTTACATACAGAACACGGTGAGGTCAACAGAAGCTTGGTCTTCACCCACAGTATTTTCTGCTATACAGTAAATCTGTATGCCACTGTCACTTGATGAGACATTCTTTATAGTAAAAGAAGCGGGGTTCTTATTTGTGTCGCTCTAGAAGGAATACAAAGACATACACAGGCTTAGAGAATTTCCATTAAATGCGTATGATTTTATGCATACTATCAATGCCAACAAATGTACTTAACTAGTTTACATAAGTGTTATATAGCATTGTAAGTCCTCACACTTACGAATGACAGCTCGGCAGCAGCCAGGCGCGTCTTAGCCAATCAGACGCGCCTGCCAGTTGCCGAGCTGTCAGTCGCAAGACAGCGAGTATAAAAGGCAGCACAACTCCAACGGCTACCCGATCTACCACATAACTACGGAAGCTATCCGGTCTACTGTTACAGACTATCCGATCTACTGCACAACTATATAGACTGTCTGGTCTACTGTTTGTTTCTGTTACTATCGTTCTTGTTACATTAAAACGGTTACAGTTACCTCAGACGCCTCTGATTCTTCTTGTAGCGATCTAACAATAAGAACACTTTCAAAAACCTTATTCACTACTAATATGGAACAAGCACCATATACACACTGCTTGTTTTGAGGACCTCTTTGCAGATAATCTATTATGCCCAGTTCCCCTTGGATGGCAATTGGACAGCATTCATTGTGGTAAACACGGTATGATACTATAGGTTTGTAGAGCCCAAGGGAGTAGAAAAGGGTTTGGGTAATTTGACTTTCCCCATTATCTAGCTTGTTTACGCCCTTCCTTAAGAAGCAAAGCAAGATATCTAGATGATTTCAGGAGAAAATTAAAATTTCCCCAAGGAAAGGTATAATGCCATCCATTCTGAAGCAGGTAGTTATGCATTCTCTTTTGAAAAAGTTATATCTGGACCAGTGGTGGGTTTCAAAATTTTTTAGAACCTCTTCTGTAGGTGTGGCCTGCGTTGTGGCAATGGTTTTCCGGCCATGTGACTGGGTGGGAGTGGTTTGCCGGCCATGTAACCGAGTGAGAGTGATTTGGCAGTCATGTGACTGGGTGGGCGTGGCCAAATTGTAAAATATGGTAAAACTCACTTAACAATGCTCTTGCTTAGCAACCAATATGTTGGCTCAGAAACTCTGGCATTTGAAGCACGCAAGTCTTAAAGCTGTCAAGTTACAAGACCCTTGCACCCCTAACCCTTCAGAAAAAAAACCCTGGGGTGTTCAAATTTGACAGCTTTAAGATTTGTAGACTTCAACTCCCAGAATTCCTCCTCCAGCCATGTTGGCTCAGGAACTCTGACATTGAAGTGTGCAAGTCTTAAAGCTGTCAAGTTACAAGACCCTTGTACCCCTCACCCTTTAGAAAAAAACCCAGGGGTGTTCAAATGCTTTAAGCTTTAAGACTTTAAGGTTTAGATAGGACTCTTAGAGGAGGGCGGGGAGACTGGTGAGCCAGCCAATCATTGAGGAGCGGGCGGGGCAAGCGTGGTGCAGACAGGCAGGGGGAGGCAGCCAGTTCTAAACGGCATGGTAGATTTGTGGAACCTCTTCTATCGAAGAGGTTAGAACTGGCAGGAACCCACCCCTGATCTGAACCCAAATGTCCTTGATAAAATGAGCTTCAGCAGAAATGAGGACCACCCAAGATAAATTAATGCCTATTCAAAACATGAGTTTTGCCATGACTAATATACATATTTTAATATCAAAATCTTACCTCATGTTTTGAAACAATATTATTGAAAACCCAAGCTATCGTTGGTGATGGACTTCCTGTGGCTTCACAATATAAAGTGATAGTTTTGCCTTCAACAACTGTGAGATTTTGTGTATTCAACTTGACTGAAGGCATGCCTAGAGAGTAAGACAGAAATATTTTTAAACCTGAACATATATAGTATGGTATATGTTTGTCAGATCTCAGAAATTAACAGCAATATTTTGACGCATCAAAACGGAACTTTAAAATAAACAGAGTACCAATTCATTTGTTAAGACAACCTCACAAAGTAAAAGGACTTCATTCTAGTTTCATGTAGTAGCAACAGTAATGGGATTCAAACATGTTTACTACCGGTTCTGTGGGCGTGGCTTGGTGGGTGTGGCTTGGCAGGCGTGGCATGGCGGGCATGGTAGAGGAAGGATACTGTAAAATCTCCATTCCCACCACACTCCAGGGGAAGGTTACTGCAAAATCCCCATTTCTTCCCGATTGCATTCAGTTAAATATGTTTATCAAAATGTGTCAAGGAGATATAGATCATGTGACTTACTGGATTATTCTCCATTCCTCTCAAGTGAAAACATCTCCAAAGTAATCCATCCCTCGCAGTGGCAGTGATCACTACGGAACAGTCTATCATTTAGATTACAGTTTTAAATATTCAACTATGCCACTGGTGGGACTATAGGCACCAAAGATTATTCTTGAAAATCCTTTCCTTTTCCCAATATTTGGAGCAAATGTCTCCACAAGATCTAGAATAGGTCTGGATTTATTTTTGCTTTGTGCTTACTTAAAGCACACAACAAATACTGATTTGTCATTTTCAACTCCAAGCCTAATTTTGTTTTTCCCTGGCCACTCTGACATCAACCTAGAAAAAGTAGGGTGCTGTTTTAATTATGTAGAATGTGTAAAAAAAAGGAATTATTTCTGAACTCATCCAACATGAAAGTTTGTTCATGTGTAAAAATTCTACTGATTTCTTGTAACCTGTCCTACATACTGATGCCACTGTAGGAAGTTGACACCCACCCTTCTCTTAGGAAAATGAGATATTTTAAGAAATATTAAAAGGGTAGAATATTTCCCCTAAAAGGGAGGCAGAAACTCAGTTCCTTCCCCCTTGTCAATGGGCCATTAAGACTTTGGCCAGTCTATTCTACATAACAACATCTCCTTCGGGCAGAGCTATAGGAGTTATTGCTCAAAACCCTTTCATTACATCATCACCCACCAAGGTGATAGCCATCTTTCCAAACATCCACCATGTTTCCAGTGTCTTTCTTCCCACTTCAGTGGTGGGTTGCAGGCGGTACACCCCAGTACGGGCCTACTGGTGCCTGCCAGGAGCACTGGGTACCATTCCAGTATGTTGCTCTGGAGGGCCCACCGGCCCGCCAGCTCTCCTTATCTGTATTTGAGCTCTTATTTATTTATTTATTTATTAGACTTATATACCGCTTCATAGGCCTTTCAGCCCTCTCTAAGCGGTTTACAAATTTTTTTAGCAAATTGAGTCAGCAACTTGCCCCCACAGTCCGGGTCCTCATTTCACCCACCTCGGAAGGATGGAAGGCTGAGTCGACCTTGAGCCGGTGAGATTTGAACTGCTGAACTGCAGATCACAGTCAGCTAAAGTGGCCTGCAGTACTGCACCCTAACCACTGCGCCACCTCGGCTTTTCAGCGCTTCTGCACACCGAGCGTACAGCCCCTGCTCGATGCTCCGCTGAGCAGCTGGAGTGTCATGGAGCATCGCAGGAGGCAAGGATGCATGCGTGCGCTGCGCACCTGTGTGCGTGTTCATGTGGTAGATGCCACACCCCGTTGCACTGTACCAGTTGCAACAGGATCCGGAACCTACCACTGCCCCACTTAGAACTGAACCCAGAAGGATATTTCTTCCAACAACACCAAATACACCCAAGGAAATGTACTGCATTCAGTACATATATAGGAAGCAATAGACTTTACAGCATCAGATGTTTGATGTTTCTACATACAAATGACAGTTGGATATAAAGATATAAAATATTTTACATGAAACATAAAAACATCTAGTTGAAAAGCTTTGTTCCTCATTGCTAATATTGAAAATTAATACATGCCTATATAACTGTTATCCATTCTAACTTATATAGAAATTCTCGGGGACTGTGCAATAGCATGTGGACTACTGTTATGTTCCTCAGACAGGGATGTTCCGTCCCTGTGAGATGTACTTGAAAATATGTTATTTGTTTTGTAATATAGGTGCCTAGTAACTTGTGAACATAATGAAAGTTGGAAATGTATTTTTTTTTCAGAAGAAACTAACTTAAATGTGATACTTTTGGAATGATGACGAAGATGATAATCTGAGCCTTTGGAATTTTCTTCTTTCAAAATCTGTTTATTTCTTTTTAAAAATATATATATATATGAAATCATATTCTGATACTGCTACTTTAGTTTGTCATTTGGAATCCTACTTCATAAGGTAAATCTTGTATGTATTTGACAATGAATATGTACAAATAAATTTCCAATTACAGTCTAATGGGCTGCTGCAGATCTGAACTATCTATGCAGATCTTAAGTCCTTTTCATCGATTTCAGAAAGTAAAGGCAAAGATAATGCTAGTTACCATTTAAGCAACAGAATGGAACAGAATACCACATAATCATTATGTCACATAATCTCCTAGAACCACAATTATATTTGCAGCTGAAAACTTAAGGATGGGAAGAAACTGAGAGAAAACAGATAAGGTTTTCACATACATACGGCTCTCAAGAGAGGGGAAAGGAAATAAAAATCTGCTAAAGACGTACTGGAAAGGTCATGTTGGAGTCAGAGAATGAGAATATGGCTAGCAAATGAAGTGGATCTAGGCAATTTTGGATTGCTGAAGATATCTACGTTCCTGTGAGATGGAAAATAATCCACAAAGAGTCAACAGAGGATTATCTGTGCTTTAGCGTATCAGCCCCCACCTCGCACCCCCAAGGGAAAGGATGACTGAAAGATAAATTAACTTTCTGCTAGCCCCCTTCCCCAAAAAAACTTGCCAGTTAAGTCTAACAGAAGTCTACCTAAATACCGATGTTCCTAACAAAAGAAGCACAGTAGCAGAAGTGTTGCTTTTGAAGGCAAGGGGATGGTTTTGCAGAGCTATGTAATTGAAAAAAAAGTCGACCTCTTAGTATAGTGAATGCCCTTTCTCTGTGAAATGTTATGAATAAATAAAATCTGAACTGAAAGAACCCCCCTTTTATCCTGCCTCTAAATAGCTACAAGCTTCTATTCAAAATACCAGTCAATTTGCACTAAAAAGTCTAGAGATTGAGAATGCTCAAAATTCAGGGCAGAGCTCACAAGTTAATAACTAGCTGCACTTAACATTTTGGAAACCAGAGGACTGAGAGCTACAGGCAAAACTATTATTCAAAATGGATGTGCTATGGATCCAGGGTGAGGCTGGCATTTTGCTGTTCAGATTTCTATAACAAGAGTTTGCATTTGCTGCAGCAGCCACTATCAGCCAAAAAAGGAATTCTGATAGAACCAAGCTTGTATTTGTTTCTTATTCAACCAGTCCTCTAAAAAATATGCCTAAACCCAAGCTATTTTTAAAAAATCCATTCTAGACAGATTTTCCCAGCTTGATTTTGTCACAATAGCGATAGCACTTGGACTTATATACCGCTTCATAGTGTCTTACAGTCCACTCTAAGCGGTTTACAGAATTAGCATATTGCCTACAACAATCTGGGCCCTCATTTTCCTGACTTCGGAAGGATGAAAGGTTGAGTCAACCTTGAGCCTTGTGATATTCGATCTGCCAACTGATAGCCTATGGTAGCCTATGATCAGCAGAAGCAGCCTGCAGTACTGCACTCTAACCACTGTGCCACCAACAGTGGTTTTGAAAAATCATAGGTAAGTTTATTGGGCTTTTAAAATGCAATCATAATATTCTAATATATTTTAAAATGTTCAAGCACCGCTTAATGTCTATAAAATAGAAAATATTTTTTCTCCCTATATTACAGGGATAGATTATAATTATCTTTCATAGATCATTTTTCCCATAAACATTTTTATTGGTCTCAGATTTTTTAAAGAATATGGTATTGATATGTTATAATAAGGAAGCTATAATTCACTCAATGAGGCATACCATGTCATCACAAAGCTTTGATTGGCAGTTATCGAAACTGGAAGAAAACTCTGCATGCAAGTTGGATATTTATTATAGCCTCAAAGCTTTCAATAACTGGAATTACTGGACAAAGTCTCAAGAGCAAAATTAAACAGAACATCCATTAAAATCCTAGTGCTAAATATATTTTTGAACTTGGTTTATTGTGTGTATATTTTAATACAATAAGATGAATTACAGAGAAAATATCTCCATGGTTGCAACTGCACAAAGCGAATAACATATTATCTACTTAGAAGTAACACTGCAAACTATATACACCCCAGTAATGAAAAGTGGGATTGCATACTAATTGGTTTGACTTTGACAACAGGAAAGAACTTCTCTAAATATAGAAACGCTGCATAAGATATTAGTTGTTTTTGTATACCCTCATTCAGAGGCCACTTTGCATAAAGCATTTGGCATTACCGAAGAGGCTTGCATAGTTAACTTAGACATAATGCCAGCTATTATTAGTACTTTGGTGATGTACACAACAGTAAAGGCAAAATCTCCTCATAAATCAAGTTCAAATCCTGGTGACTCCATGGAACTATTGATGGAATCATTCTAGTAAAAATACAAAAGTGGTGGTTTGCCATTATACTTTTCATGTATTAACTAGGTTCAATCCTACTCAAGTTTCTAAAATCAGCCAAAGCAGTGATCTCAGATGATTCTTAGCTAATAGGCTTCCACAGTCTCTCGTTCTTCAGTACAGTATAATTAGTAAGACACAAGTATAACATTTTTAGCAATTCTTTTTTCAATTAACAGTTGAAAACTATTGTTTAAATCAGAAATTATTCTTAAATTAAATAATTAGAAAATAATTCAATCATGATCCATAATCATGATCCATAAACAAAGTTCATTTGTTTCCCTAAATGAAAAATCTAACCATTTTTTTCACATATGAATATTTTGAGAAACTACAATTTGGTTTTTAAAAATGGGAAATCCTAATGTGATCTTTGCTGCCACACTGGTAAGAAAAATCCTATAAATCAAAGCAGGTTGTCTATCTGAAGAAAAAAAATATTTATGGCTCCGTTTCATAATTTCAGATTATGTGCATCTCTTATAACAAGGTTGCGTTTTTGTGCATCAGTACAATACACATTTTCTTGAGTTGGGTTTAATTCCCAGTGACTACATGAACATATCCATGTAGTACTCTTGACAACAATACAGAAGTAGTTTGTCACTGCTTTTATCTATTATTTATTCTCAGCTTCTCTGACTCAAGCCTTTGGATTTCCAAGGAGTTTCCTATACAAGGATACACCTAAATTCAACTTCATTTAGCTTTTTGGGAACAGCAAAGTTCAGCTAACATTTGTTTCCTACTGTTGTCATTTATATAATAAGAATCATTAAGTGAATTTTTCAGATCAGGATATATTTTGCAGAGGACAGCAAGCTCACTGGAGCTGATGTTGATGGGTACATAATGTATCCACATGAATCTGCTGGATATTTATGCTCCATCCAAAATCTGTGGAGAAGCAACTTGACAAGCCTTCCATTCATCTGGATTTTTTTTTATATAGATAACTTTCCCTATCAGCATTATGGCTGTATATGGATCTGTGTTGAAAGAGCAAAATGTGATTCTGAGTGTGTATCTTAGGAAAATATAAAATATAATCTTCGGAAAATATGTATCTGATTTAAGGTGTACCCAACAGAAGTTACATAATGAATATTCCAAATCACTATTACCCTTCAAATCTAGACCTCTGCACAACTAGAATCATTCTAAAATTCTTCTATTTTTCTTTTAACAAAATAATGCCCTATAAATGACCAAAGATAATTTACAATGAGTATTATAAACAGGGATGTAGTACTATAAACAGGGAGGGAATATTATAAAAAGGAATGGAAACAGAGATGAGCTCCGCCCCCTATAGTTGGCAATGACTAGCAGAGTGAAATCCACAGGACTCCTTTCCTTATTATAAACAGGGAAAGAAACAGGGATGAAACTTTTCATCCGTTCTTCCAAGTATTCCCTGGTAAAAAAATAACTAGGGAATATTTTCTAAAGTATCTTAGATATTGATATTGTACAGAATTTCAGCATAATCCTCTTTGTTGGATCTTTTTTGACTCTGTTATTATCTATTCATTGATGTCTCTTAATATTATCAATCCAAAGTTGCAATCTCCTTTTGGATGACTTTCCTTGTTTTTATGTGACTGTATTTTCAATGTCTTTACTATTTCTTGTCTCTTCTAACAGGTTTTTGAAATTCCGTGTTAAGTGTTTTCTTGAAATCACGTCTTTCTTGCCTTTGTCTTGTCTTTTCTTCTGGGCAATATTCACTGTCTGTTCTGCCATCCAGTTTGCTTTATTCTATATTGAGGGTAATCTCATTTCACATGCATCCTCAAAAATACCTTTGATTTAATTCCACAGTTCCTCTGGTTCACTATCAATGAGTTCAAGACGTCAAAGCAGCACTGATGTTTTCTTTGATAACAGTTGGTATATCTCAAGATTGTATTGATAGCTGGTTGACTTTGTTCACGATTTGTTCCTTCCCACTTTTTAGATTTTTTTTAAATTCAGCCTTTACTATCTTTTATAAACAACTCAAGACAGTGAACATATTTGATATTCCTTCTGCCTCGTATTTTCCCCACAACTATAATCCTGTGAGTAGGTAGGGCTGAGAGAGAATGATTGGCCCAAAGTCACCCAGCCAGCTCATATGCCTAAGGCGGGAGCCACGGGAATAGAATTCACAGTTTTATAGTTCCTAGCCTGGTGACACTACACCTATTTAGCCTCTCGCCACAGTTTTGCTGTTATAATTTACCTCTTCAATTCATTGTGTTAATTATATATTAATTTTGTATTTCTGTGTGCTCTATCTGGTTATGTCCATGTACGTATAAATGTACTGTTTTGAATGTTGAAGAATGTGATAGCAATGAAGAAATCATTAGTTTGTTAAAAATTTATAAGCTGCTTTGTTTCTATTTTCTAAGGCATATAGTCCGACTACCTACTATCCTTACTACTTGCAATTCTCCAATCACAAGCAGTGCATCTCACTTGCATGTTTTGTCATCTTCAAATAAAACTTGAGTACAAAACACATCAAGCTCCTTCACTTTTCCATCAATGGTTAGAGCAAAACCATTCCTTTTTTATTTTCTAATAAATAATCTAGAGTCAAAAAATCAAAATTATTTGCCAGATGTTGGAGATATTTGCAAAGATCTAAAACAATGTCACCATTATTATTATTTTTATTTGTTCAAAAGTGAACAATATTTCATAAATAATTATTTAATATCTAGTGGTTTTAGTATTGTTATCTTTACCTGTTTCAATACATAAGTATTATACAAATGCATATATTTTAATTTTTAATATGGTAAATATTGATAAATATAATCCACACAAACAAAAGCTCTGGGAGGGGGGTTTCTAAATTTTTAAAAGAGGAAAGTGTATTGAGAGCAAAGTGTTTATTAAGATGAGCACTGACTGTTAGGCTGCATTGCCTTCGTCACAGAATCTTATCAAGGTAGTCCAGATGGGAAAGTTTCTGTGGGATCTTGCCACCTACTGGTAAGGAAAGAAATTATATGATATATCTCATTTATTATATTTACCTGAAATAAAAATGAATTTTTCCTCCAAATCAGTATAACTTAAAATGAAGAAGAAATATTTTTTTAGATTCTAAGGCAATGGAGACTTTTTAAAATTTTGATTCTTTTTGGAAGGAGGATATCTTGAATTTAAAGAAGTCTTCCTTTCAGGTAAATATCTAGCTCTTCAGCTCCCTATTATATAAAAGTCTTGGTTTAAAATAATCTTATAATGGTTCCAAAAGCTTTAGAGCAATCCACAATTAGGGGAAACATTTCTGGGAAAGGGGAGGTGTAAATGCTCAAAAATGGGTTGGAAAGGCAGAGATAACTATAATTATTTCAATATGAACAATGAAGAGTTCTATGGATAATATATATACATGTTTTTTTCATAGGCTGATATTCAAATTGTTCAGTATTGTTTCCAAGATTTGGAAAATGTATAGAACCATATTTTCATGACATAAAGCATTAGGTCATGAAAAAATAGATGGGATTATGAATTCAAGTGTAATGGATTTTATTTTTAAGCAATTTTGGAGTACAGTGGGGTTTTTTAAAAAATTAAAATGTATAAAAGCATAATCTCTGTAACATGTGAACCATATGTAGTATATAAAACATATGGTCAATATTACTGTCAATATTTCCAACAAATCAATGTTTGGCTTAAGTGTATCCTTCAAAATCTTATTGTTACAATTCAAAATTTATTGGGGGATTTAAGTTACTAGTTAAACTCCTAGAGACAAAGATAATATTTTGAAGTGATGTTCTCAACCCATCTTAGGTTTCTGAATGTACATGATAAAATAAGATCCCATTGGAATTAATTTTATTCTTGCAGCAAGACTTGCAGTCACATTCATGGGAACTTGTTTAAAAGAGTTATAATTCTGGTCTAAAGTAAATTATATCTCAAGGCATTATACAAATTGATAAATCTTCCATCTTTTCGAAGACCTAACAGCCCCCTCTATCTTCAAACCAGGGGGATTTTATACATCAGTAGTTCCAACCTGATCATTTTAATATTTAGTCAAGATAGCAAAGAGCAAAAGTTCAGCTTTAGAAAATTATTTAGCAAAAAAAAATGAAGATAGGATATCAATAAAAATTTACAGAAGGCTTCTCTCAGAGAAGAAAGAAGTACTAGGAATGGGGAAAATATCTCATGCAAGACAACTTAATTTTAGAGTGATTTTTAACAACAGTGGAATAATCTGCAACAAGAAGTTTTAAACATGGACTTCATTAAAATATAAAATTTTGAACAGGAATGTTAGTCCTCAACTTATGACCATGATTGGGACTAGAATTTCCATTGCTAAGCAAAGTGGTAATTAAATGAGTTGCACCTGATTTTATGACCTTTTTGACAGGATTGTTAAGTAAATCTCTGCAGTTGTTAAGTAAACCATTCGGTTATTAAATAAATCTGGCTTCCCCCATTGACTCTGTCAGAAGCTGCCTGAGAAGGTCACAAATGGTGATCACATGACCCCGGAACATTGCAACCATCAAATACATGTGGGTTTAAAGGTAAAGGTTCCCCTTGCACATATGTGCTAGTCATCCCCGACTCTAGGGGGATGGTGCTCATCTCCGTTTCAAAGCCGAAGAGCCAGCGTTATCCGAAGACATCTCCATGGTCATGTGGCTGACATGACTAAATGCCGAAGGCACATGGAACGCTGTTACCTTCCCATTAAAGGTGGTCCCTAATTTTCTACTTGCATTTTTACATGCTTTCGAACTGCTAGATTGGCAGAAGCTGGGACAAGTAATGGGAGCTCACTCCGTTACGTGGCACTAGGGATTCGAACTGTCGACCTTTCTAATCAACAAGCTCAGCGTCTTAGCCACTGAGCCATTTCATCACGTAACCAAAGGGATGCTGCAACTGATATAAGTGTGAGGTCCACTTGTAAGCCACTTTTATCTTTGCAGTTGCAACTCTGTGCAGTCACCAAATTAATGGTTCTATGTTGAGGACTCTTATACTGAAAAAGATTTGTCCAAACTATAATCTTTTTGAACAAGATAGAGATGCATAAATATCCATACTGCTGCTACATGGACACATAAACACACATCATGTTATTTTCCATTTGGTGTAAACAATACTACACAAAAGAAAGAAAAGCAGTAAAAAATTGTAAGCCACAGAAATTATCACGGTGTTTCAATGACTTCCTGAAAACAAAAACCTAGTTTATGCACTTTACTTGGCACAAAATCACACTGTACTTCCCAAAGTTTTGCTCAGTGTGACCTCTTCCACAGTTTCAATCAGAATTCTGTCAAACATCTTCTCAGGCATACTTAACAATCTCCCTGTAGTTCTTACATTCATTTTTGTTAGCTTTCCTTTTGTATAAAGGAACAATAACAATTCTTCCAATTGTTAAATCCAGATGCAGTTTTTCACATCATGTTAAGCAAGATAGACACAGTCACTCCATAGACAAATTGCATTCATATGTGGACATTTCTCCAGGTATATAATCTACTCCTGAGCTTTAACTGTTATCAACATTCTCACAGTAATTATGACTTGTTTTTGTACATTTATCTTGGGCATAACAGTTATAGTTTCTTTAATTTTACTTTTTGGCATTTTGCTATCATCTCCCTATAAACTATAAATATAAAATACTTCTTCCGGGATTTCCTCCTTCTAATTTCATCTCATATCATTTCATCACTTTTATTTTTCATTCCCCTCTTTTCTGATCCACTTCATTTTGGTCTCTTAAAACTTTACCATTCCTTGCTCTCTGCACCTTACTTTTTGTCTTTTTACATATTATACAATAACTTTATTCTCATACTATTTATAACTCCTTATATGAATTTTGCTCATTCACAACCACTTTTGCTTTCATATTCACAAAGCATTTTTCCATACTTTCCATTGGTCTAATTTCTCAGCCTTATGGGGTAAGTGAACAAGTTGGAGGAAGGCAAGCACAGACTGCACATGAATCAGATGAAACCAGGAGAGGACTAGGGAAAACTGACATACATACATTACATATATCATACATATGAGATTAGCAATGATATAAATAAATACATGGGAAATATAGCTACTGAATTAAAAAAAAGAAACTACGCATTTTTCCCTATGGTGCAGCAATATTGATTTTTAACAGTGAAGCCAAATTATAATGTCAAAAAAAGTATTTAAAATCTCTTGAGGCAAACTTTCTTAGTAGACAATCAGATAAAAAGAAATCTACTTCCACAAAACAGGATATTTTTTAAAAAAAACTTGAAATAATATATTAGATACTAAACAGAAAAACAGAAAAGTCTGTTTTACAGAGCTAGTGAATAGAAAGCCTCATTACCTGTCCTCAGATAATATATACTAAGCCACTATAAACTAAGTTTATTAATTAAAGTCCATTTGTCTGTAATGACTCAACATAATAAATCATAGTTTTTGAACCACAATAGCTGGATTTTATTTATTAAACTTCTGTAATTAATTCTGACTTAGATTCATGGTATGGACATATTTCCAGGCTAAAGACTATACTCCAACATTAAGGGATGAGTCAGGATGAAAACTAAATGTAATTTACATTAAAATGTAATTAAAATGAAAAATAGTTAATTTGATTATGTCTCTCGTCGTGCATCTGATCATTTTTACTTCCTGTCATATTATCATTCCAGTTTGGTGACAATTTGGAAATCCCTGAGGATTACATATGACATTGAGGCTCAGGGCCTCTCATTCAGCATGATCCACGAATCCAGGACTCTCATATAAACATGTGTGTGATTGTCATTTAAATTTTCCATGCTCCTCAGTTAGACTTCTTTGTTCTTACTTTTCTCTTAAGCAAAATAATTAGAAGCATTGGTTTTAAATACTGTTTAAATTTGGGCAGGAGAGGGTTTATTTAGATGTCTAATATGGATAATTAGATTACGGCAAGTCTGTGTAGTAAATTTATGAGAACTAAAATATCTCTGTCTTATAAAGTGCTCCCAAGAAAGAGCATCATAAGATGAAAATTTTGTCCTTGTATATTTGAAATGTATAAACAAAGCCCTTGGCAGCTGCAATTGTAACGGATTCCCATCAGAAACAAAGATACAAAATTAAAAGGAAGAAAATACTAAAGAATGAAATATTCATAATAGTACAAGTTAACTTTTGTATACTGAAATATACCTAATCTCTATTTATATCCCTCCCAATTATAAACCTTATACAAATCTGTGTAAATAAATTCTATTGTCTCTCACATAATAAGTGAGGGGTCTGAGCCTGTGAGGCAAAATAGTTAGTTTTGCCTTAATAACACAGCACCCTTAGTATCTTTTCTCAAACAGATAGGTAGCAGAAGTGGGTTGCTCCTGGTTCAGCCTGGATCGGGCAAACCTATAGTAGCAGCGGGAGGAGGCTCCACCCACCCACATGAGCATGCGCACACAAGCAAACTGGTAGTAAAAAAAATTAGAAATCCACCATTGGTAGGTAGGTAGGTAGGTAGGTAGGTAGGTAGGTAGGTAGGCAGGCAGGCAGGCAGGCAGGCAGGCAGGCAGGCAGGCAGGCAGGCATATAGATAGGTAAGTCAACACATAACTACTACTATGCTAGCTCACCATAACAAAAATAGAAGAAAATCTTTAAGGAGTATACATATAAGTATTAAGTCTAGTTTAAGTAAAGCAGCATTTCTTCTTGATGTTGATATTTCAACAGCAAAGAGTAGTACAGTCCTCACCACAATGTCAGTGATGGGATCAATGTTTATTCCTTGTATTAGGAATCAGTATAATTTGAATTTCAGAAATCCAAAGCAATCCAGAAATCCTGAACAATGGTCTGACCCTACGTAAAATTCATCTGTTCTATGCTGAATGATATTGTGCTTAATTTAAAAATGCTCAATGACATCCTTATTTTTGGTACTGAAATAAACAGGTACCATTTTTTCAAGCTATAGTTGTATATGTTTTAAGGATTATATTATCAGAAATAACTGTTGAAATACATTTCAACAGAAGCCCCAAAACTGATTCATCCAGCCTTGACCATAATACCATATGGCTAAATAATTCTAATCTGACTATTGCCAAGAAGCAGAGCTAAAACAGAATTTTTTTTACCAAACAAGAAAAAATACATAATGCAAATCACTGTGGAGGGGGATGAAAGCCAAATGCTTTGATTCATCTAGTATTTTTTAGGCAATAAAATGTTATCATGGTTAACCTAAGCTATCCCAGTAACTAAAGCACCACAGAACTCGTTGGTTATACAAAGACTTTATCCAGAAATCTTGTAACAAAGTCCTAAAATAATCTTCAAACTGGCAGATGTCAGAGAAATTTCCTTATGGATTTTTGTCTTTCAAAGCTTGTAAGGCTTAGGTTTTCATGTCTGTCAGTTGCATTGATCCACAGAATTGGATCAATTGTGTCTCCCTTTTTTACTCTATGCCAAACTTACATCTTTTAAAAAGGTACTTCAGACAATATCACACAGTCCATTAAAATAATACCATACTAAATGCATCTCTTATATTTTACTCCCTGTTGGATCAGAAGCAAAGAGAAATATAAAAAATATATAGTGTAATTCATTTTAAAAGGGTAATAAAGTAAAACTTAAACATTTTCAAGATGATGCCTCAAGATGAAATTCTACACATTAATATACAATATACAATATAAATAGTCCCCTCAATTATTTTAATAAGAAAAAGTAGCAAAGGAAAGAAAAAAGAAGAAAAAGAAGGTGCAAGTCCATTGACACAATTTTTTAATGCAAGGAAAACAGGAGACAGAATATCAAGCACCATAAACAAGCCTGCAAAAAGATTTCATGGAATTCAGGATTTTTCCATTTTTACATCGTAAACGACAGAAAGCACAAGAGATAAATGTATGTGACCCTTAGATACAACATTTTCCTTCCACTAATAGAAATAAATTTTATTCATTTCGTCAATTTCTCCCTCCCATCATAATCTCCAAAATCGCCACCCACTCATTGTTTAGCAGTCCTCCAGCATATATTTTTATGGAAATGCAACAGAGAGAAGAATCAGTGAAAATTGTTTCTCTTTCCACCAACAAGAACTTTCCATGAATTGAATCACAGCACAATCCATTACATACCAGATTATTTACTCAGATAAGTAGCTTGCTTCATTCTAGATGCAAGTGAAAATTTTGTGATTTTTGAAATGTTTAAAATTATTATTATTTTGAAGCAAAACTTTCTGAAGTGGGAACAGATCTAGAGTTCATTCAATTTACAATTATCTGTTTCAGTTTTAACCAACAGTTTTATTTATAGAATAACAGGACATTAACAGTTTTCAATGTTCTTATAATAGAAACAATACTTCATTAGATAAATTAGAAATAAGAGTACATTTGGGGGGATTAGTGTATCACTAAAATGAATTTGAAAAATTATAAAAGTCAGGGAATTATTTCAGACAGAAAATCATGCCTGAATCCTATTAATCATGATTCCATCTAAGCATCCTGCATATGACTGCAAGAGTTGTCTGAAATAGGATTTATGTATCTCCCAATCAAAACTAAAACTTGTTTTTAAAATAAGAAAATCCATTAAACTTTCTATGAGGTTCTACCCAAATTAATGATGTTTACACAGAGGTAGAGCTTAATCTCTTGTACTCCATTTTAACAGCTTAAATATAGATATTATTTATTTTCATAAAAGTGCATTACCACAGTTTGGGACTGGCTTCTCCAGCAGAGATATCCTCTGGTTGTAGTCATTTATGCAGTAAAAATCCTGAGTTTCTGCTTTTGGAAACTTGGTCTCTTGGAATACTTTGATCCACATAATATCACAGGAACACTTGAAAGGGTTGCCATCTAAAGTCCTACAACAACAACAACAAATAGATTTATATCAGAATATTAAAGAAAAGAATCCCTCAAATAACAGTTCACAAATCAAAGACACTTTAAAATAATACTAGACAGGTCTAAACAGTGACAAAAACAGCAGATGAAAGCACTTGTCACTATTCTGGCCCACAATTAGGTTAGAGGAAAACACTTTTCATTCCTGTCCAAACAATGTATTTATTTTTCCACTGATTGTTATGTGGATATTTAAATGCAATATTGACATTGCATGGTGGCTCCTAAACTTTAATCTACTAATCAGCTAAGTCTATATATCAATAAAATAGTACTTCCTGACAGATCTAATTCATTGGATTAGAATATATTCCCTTTTGCATCTGTGTGAAAGGGGATGCCCCTTCTAAAATGAGGTCCTAAACCCTCTTTGTTTGATTTTGCCCAAAATAGTTCTAATCCATTTATCTAGTTTAGTCTACAATCTGATCTCCTCTAAACGTGTTAGGACTATAATTCCTAACATTCTTAGCCAGTGTTGCTAGTTTAGACACATTTGGAGAGAATCAGGTTTGAAAAGCTCAAAAATCTAGTCTTGACTGGGAAGAAAAGAATGCCATTTTTTTCAATTCAGTAGGAAAACTATTATTCTGGACCATGAACGATAATCATATTTAATTCTCAGTGTACAGTGTCCCATAATACAGTTTAGATGTTTTCTATTATTGTGGATAAACTGAGCTCCCCCTTATGGTCAAACATCACAGAAATATATTTCAAGCAAAAGATGCAGAGACTTGAAAAAAGAAGTCATCTATGAAACCCTTGGAACAAATGCAAAAATGGCTTAAGTAACATTTAAGACTACAACAACAAATACTGAGCTCTAAGACTTAGAAGAATATATAAGCTCACACTGAGGAATTAAAATGGAATCTTTATTACCCAGTTAAAATTAACACATCCAGGAAAGCCTCTTTAATTAGGTACTTAAAGTATCTCTTGTACTTAATGTATAAAGAGCTAGAATAAAAAAAGAAACAGCAAAAAGTCCAGATGTCTGGCTCAGGCAAGGAATATTATCTAAGCTTTGCTCATAAAAGCATAACCTATCTTTCATGAGCTAATTCATTGATGTACCACTTGTTGCCCCTAAGATATTTTATTAAGATGAAACAATCCAGCATTAATTATAACCATCTACAGGCAGAACATTTGATTTGGTCTTCCAGATCCTTCTGTCAATGTAATCTCATAGAATATTCACAGCAGTTCAGATGTTGTCGAAGCTGTCTGAGTAGATCAGCTCAAATAAATATTCAGATCAAAGAGAGAGTTTTGTAGGTTTGACAAATTTACGCTAATATATTGGAAATGTTAAGCAGACTACTTCCACCTGTTTTGGAGAAACAATAGTTGCTTTCAATGGTGTGTAGGAGAGAAAAAAAGCATGTAGACCTCAGTATAAATATACAACTATACCAAACAATCTCTATTCTCAGCTCAATTACACTTTAATTAGAAAAGAGTGGGAACTACATCAAAAAGCAAATCTGTATTTGAAACTCCACAAATAGCTTCCAAATCTGGAGATTTGTTGCTCCCCAATACATGGATTAATGTGTTAATATGTTTTGTGCATATATATATATATATATATATATATATATATATATATATATGTATATGTATATGTATATGTATATGTATATGTATATGTATATGTATATGTATATGTATATGTATATGTATATGTATATGTATATGTATATGTATATGTATATGTATACGTATATGTATATGTATATGTATACGTATACGTATACGTATACGTATACGTATACGTATACGTATACGTATACGTATACGTATACGTATACGTATACGTATACGTATACGTATACGTATACGTATATGTATATGATGTATACGTATACGTATACGTATATGTATATGATGTATATGTATACGTATACGTATACGTATACGTATACGTATATGATGTATATGTATATGTATACGTATACGTATACGTATATATGTATATATGTATATATGTATATATGTATATATGTATATATGTATATATGTATATATGTATATATGTATATATGTATATATGTATATATGTATATATGTATATATGTATATATGTATATATGTATATATGTATATATGTATATATGTATGTATGTACATACGTACGTAAGTACGTATGTATGCATGTATATAAACATACACACACACACTGTATATATACTGTATATATACTGTGTATGCATGTGTGTGTATATGTATGTATGTGTGTGTGTATATGTGTGTGTGTGTATGTGTGTGTGTGTGTGTGTGTGTGTGTCCAGGAAATAAATGGAATTAATAACTTACAATTATCTTTCTATAAAATAAAATAGCCCATTTACAAAAAATAATTGCTACAATATTGGCCTATATGAATATGCTTCGATTTCCAACTGTTTAGGAAAAATATCTTCCTATCTGATAAGTATGACAGTTGTGAAATTAACTGTAGCAATACAGTGAACAATAACATTTCTCTTGTACAAGGAAAAAATGGTGGATTTGATATATAATAGGTCTGGTATTGTGAATAATGATAGAAAGGAAGAATTTTAACTATCAAACTTATAGGACAAGGAGCAAATTTGAAATTTTAAGTATATTAAATAGGCACCATGCTAGTTCTGGTCAGAAACAGAAAACAATCTAGCAAGATGACTCCCCATGAATTTCTATAGATTTCCAGATTGATTTCTACCACCCTAATTTTTGTTATTTTTAACTGGGTAGATGGATAGTCAACAGAGAATGGCCAGGGAGGAAGGAGGTGTTGCAATATGGCACAAGTGCAGATAGACAAGCAGTCAGTGGGTACTGCAGTGTGGCATGAGTGTAGCTCAGTAGGAAGGTGAGCAACTACAAAGTGCAGTGGGTACACTGGTAGTGCCATAGTGCAGCAAAATGCAGGGGGGGGGGGGGTGAATGCTGAAGAGAGGTGCATGCTTTGGCCCCGTACAAGTTCAAGCAGGCAAATAGAGGGCAAGTGCAGATTTTGGCTAGGTGGATCTGAGTTATGTAGTGCAGACAAGGGGGTGCACTATAGAGTATGTGATCCCTGGAATCCCTTATTCAGTAATGTGGATACTCAGGAGAAAAAGAAGAGGGAGCAGGAGTGACTTACAGCAATGTTTTGCAACCTTCCTTGCCAGCTTTCCCATTGACTTTCACAGCCATGGTGATCATGTGATGTTGCAAACTTCGTAAGTGCAAGCTCGTGGCCAACCACACAAATCATGTGCCTGTTCTGGGGCTGCAACAATAAAACTTCAAGGACTAATTATAAGTACCACTAATTCAGCACCATTGAACCTTTGAACAGACATTGAATTAGTGGTTGGAATCTTAGGATTACCTATATCTTCAATCAACAATCATGGATTGTTCTTGGTTTACCTGGACTGATAGTAATTTAGTAGCTGCAAGAGGACTTCAACTATATGTTCCCTGGACTGTGTCCCATATGTTAAATACACACATACACCCAACACACATATTAAAACACACAGTATTGTAAAACAAATTTTACTTTAAATGTTTTCTTGCTGGAATCTAAAAACTAAATTTCTGTAAAAATGCTAATAACATTCATTATAACCATAAACTTGATTTTTTAGGAAAGCAGTTACTTACAGATCTGTCAAATTCAGATGGCGGAAAGTCTTCCTGGACAAACTTGAAAGCTTATTTCTGGAGAAGTTACTGTAAAGAAACAGTCATAATTAAAATGAGGAAACGAGAGTTTGAGAGACACATCCCAGGAAGTTAAACTCTGTCAAACAACTCCTGCTGATGATCTCCAAAACTGATACAGATTGTACCATAGCTTGACATCTAGACTGGGCACATATAAACACTGATTGCAACATGTACCTTAGAAAAGTTCATTTCAAGTGAAGGGAAAAAAACATTGGATTAAGTTTTACTCCAAAGATGTTCTCAGATGTTGACTAAATGCTCAATTTATTCATAAGCAAAATAGATGTTTACCATATCGTCTTTGATCCTACATCAAAGGTTTTACTTTTCCAAACCCTGACTATATCCCAAACAACTCAATCACAGACTTTTTAGAAATACTTTTTTAAACTATGCGTTCACAGCAAACATCATGGAAAAATGGTAACATGAAATCATTAAGCCTTTCAGTTCAATTAAGCATTTACCGTATTATATTGCAATACACTTTAGCATCTTCCATTATAATGAAAATCAAATTGCATTCTTGCTCTTGACTATATTCACATGATCGCATACACTGTGGGAGGCACTCCTTTACTAAGGAATATTTAAATTGGACAAAATAGAAAGATTCCCTGTCTAGCCGCACCTTTCTTTTTATTTTCCATAGGAATTATATGCTCACTGAATAAGATATAGGCTCTGTGCCACAATAAAAATCAGAAATGTTGCCAAGTGGTGCTTGTCTGATTTTTTTTCAATCCAGATCCACCTACCCCAAGTATACAACAGTAGTTTCCTGAATTCTGTTTTACACCAGGGCCAATTAAGTGAAGATGTCAACTATCCAACAAAATACATACTAAAAAGTGTAGCAATAGTGTGCAGCATTACCATTATGTCCCTGGTAGAAAATTTTCTGAACTCATCCATGACAAAATAATAGCACATTAATGGAGCAGGAGAATAGGTGGGTTTTTTTAGACAGGTGTTTCATCAGGGTTTGTGTATATGTACATCTTACTTTCTTAAAGTCTATTGTAAAACACCTTTTTCTTCTTTAACTCTTTTAATTCTTCTGGAAAACAATTGGAAGCCATGCCTCTCCCATTTGTTGATTTGCCACCAAATTTCAGCAAAGTAATCAATGTGGACTGAAGAAAAGACATTTGGGAAATACATAGAACCAATCAGTTGCCCATTCCTACTCTAAATAATACTGAAAATTAACTAATGTTTCTAGGATTCCATGTTATGAGTAACATTGTTAGCTGAAAACAGAAATAAAAGCTTCTCTTTGTTTTACATCTTAAGAGAGTAAAATGCTTAAAGTATTTCATAACCTTTACCACTCTAGTGGCCAGATGTTTTTGACTACAATTTGCAGAATTCTCAGTCAGTATGCCCAATTATTGGTGAACATAGCATATTTGTAGTGAGATGATCTATTTGTAGTGAAGTATTTATGGCAAAGCTATAATGACATGTTTTGCCAAGATACATTTCTTATGTGAATTGATTATTCAACTTACATGGACAATAAGGTTAATCTAATGCTACACCTACAGCTGCCTTAGCTAAAGGTGACCTAACCCAGTGCTCTCCTCTATCTGTTATTTATCCGAAAACTTTTTCCTTCTTGTCATTATCCTTTTTCTTCTGCAAACAGAAATTTTATTATTCCCTCTAGGACAGGGGTGACAAACTCAAGGCCTACGGGCCAAATCCTGCCCACGGGTGCTTAGATCCGCCCTGGAAACAGCAAAGGACCAGCCCGCAGTGCCTCTGCCAGCAAAAACAGAGTTCAGGTTTCACTGGCAGTGGGTTGCAGGAGGCCATCAGGGAAAAAAATAGAGCTTACCCTGGCCATACACACACCCAGCCCCCCAAGGTCAAACACAACCCTGATGCAACCCTAGCCCTAATCCTCAATGAAATTGAGTTTGACACCCTTGCTCTAGGACATATATTTGTGTTATCTTAATATTGCAGGAACACCAAAGCAGACCAATGAAATGTCAATAAAATGTCTTGGTGACACTTTCCTCTTATGATACCATGGGCCAGCCTATGCATAAGTAACAGAAGTAATATAAAATATTCTTTATTATGTCAGCACAATAGAAGAATATACAGCAAGATGCAGTGAACTTTTTTGAAAATATAGAAAAGATTTTCAGATTTTTTCATTAGATGTTGCTCTGATACTACAGTTTACATTTAGGCAGTGTCTATGGAATATTTAATTTGCTTTGTTTACAATATTACTGATTTTTATAATCATACATCAGCTAAAACAGCCATTTTGTCTATATAACTTTCACCTGGATAACTGGAAAAAAAGGCAAATATGTTTATAAAATATTTTATTTAAAGTTCTTTAGAATTTGATACTACTGAGGTTGGTGGACATATCTGTATTAGTACTGATATTTTTGAATTATTTATATTGTAGCATATCTGTTTTAAAGGGATTTTAAATATAATTAAAGAGATCTGATATGAGTTGATTAAAGCCCAAATATTTTTTTAAAAAAACTGGAAGTTCATATAATTTATGTCTTATGTTTATTTTAAAAAAAAAAGAAAGTTTCTAAATCATAAATGTGCCAAATTCTTGTTAAGAGAAGACACAGGGAAATTATTAATGTACATTATCGCTATAAAAATGTAAATTAACTCATATCTCAACAAGACAATGTTTTTTTAAGAAAACATACTTTTCCGAATGATACACACACACACACACACAGACACACACAAACAAACACACAGAGAGAGAGCTATACATACACCCTCCAATAGCCAGTGGAATAGCTTGCACAGTGCACACTGTCACAACAATCTTGGATAGCTGATAGTCAAAACAACATTTCTTCCATCCTCTGCTTTCCTCTCAACTCATCCAACATCCTCCTCTTTTCTAATGGATGAGATATTTCTATAGAAGTGAATTTTGTAAATGAATCAGCACATAGTTCCTTAGTAGCTATTTGCCCCTAAAGATAGAACTTTTAAAGTCACTTATGTAAGATCTTTAGCTTATGCTATTATTTGAAATTACTTACATTAAAGAGCAAGATCAGTAAATCACATCTTTATTTAAAACAACATTCCAATATGTATCCAAAAATAGCTGGATATTTTCCAGTCATCATTCCTTCTAATACTAAACTTGGACAGTCCACTGCCATCTGTTTGGCAGCAAACTGTCTAACCATTTTGCTGAAAATGTCATTTGAACAACAGAAAAGGAAAATGAGTATGTATTGATTGGCTGCCATGTGCAGCTCTAGCAATTATAATACTCTCAAATGGGAGGAGGAATTTGGGTCAGGACACAGATACTTAGCAAAAAGAGAGTTGTTGGATTAATTCAAAGGGCCTTCTAGTCAACTTAACCTTCTTATAGTGGTCAGTCAGAGGTCCATATGAAGTCATGAGCTTCTGGAATTCACAACATCCTCCAGCTTGCATTCCCTAACAACTCATAGTGGATTATACCCAGTACAGTGGTGGGTTCCAGATCCCGGTACAAAGGGGCCTGGCGTCCACCACATGAACGCACGCACACACTCACATGCGTTCTTACCTTTTGCGACCTCTGTGATGTTCCAGCTGCTTGGCGGAGCATCGCACAGGCATTGTATGCTCTGTGCGCATAAGTGTCGAAGAGCTCAAATACTTGTAAGGAGCGTGGGTGGGCCCTCCGGAGCATCCTACTGGAACAGTACCCGGTGTCTCAGCAGGCACCGGTACGCCCATACCAGGGCGTACCGGTTGTAACCCACCACTGACCCAGTATCACTGCAAGGGGAACAATACTCTGACACCACTGGATGACATCACCAGATCTCGCTGCTTTAGCAGAGTAAGGAAGATACTAAGAGATGATTCACACCCTGGTCAGTGTTTCTTTGCACTTCTACCATTGGGCAGAAGACATCAAAGTTTTCCCAGACAAACAAAGAGGTTTAAAGATAGTTTCTATCCTTGGGCTGTCAGACTTTTAAATACAATCACAATTACTCCATGCTAGTTTTTTTTTCTTTTTCTTTCTATTTTCGTTTCTGCTATAATTTTGCACCAGTGAGGTTAAAACCAATTTCATTGTATTTAAGTACAATTACAATAAAAATTATACTTATATACTTATATTTGTCTTTTTCCAGATTCCTTTTGCTCTTGTATACAGTGATAGGTGGTTTATGGGCGTCAGGAAAAGTTGGACATGACTTAGCAACTGAACAACAAAAGTGATTTTACAAAGTGGCAACCAGCCGCAAGCCTGAATCCAGCAATATATATGGAAGACAATATTTTAAGTCCCCACTGGTAATTAAATTATCCTGCTTGTTCTAAAGTCATAAAGTGGGTTTTAACTTACATGTACTGTAGGTTAATATTTTTCAGGAAAGCTTGGCGTGAGACAAACTTCAAGCCTGAGTCCACCACAGTTCTGTAAAAGTACACAAGCACAAGTTACAATTACTGAGTGATGTATCGTCCATTCATTTATTTATGGAGAGTATAGCATATAGCTCAAGGAATTTCAGAATACATTTTGGTTCAAGAATTGTTATTTTATTTCCCAATTCAACCATCTGTGATGCATGTGATAAAAGTTTCTATTTGCTAAAATTACTCATTATACTCAGCTTCATGAATTACATCCACAAATATACAGAGTTGAGTTGCTTCTGTTAAATGAAATAAATGAAGACAATGCCACCTGTAAGACCTCAGTACATTCCATTATAAAGCTTACATAAAGTGGGCAAAATATGTAATTTATAATACTAAATATACATAATTAAAATATATACTTACAAATTTCTTAATCCAGTGTACAGTCCAACATCTATTTCATTTATGCTTTCTAAATCCCGCTGGTTTGCAATATAGCTATTTAAAAGGACAAAAAAAAAGAGGAAGACAGAAATTTTACTATGGTAGTTTATTATTTTCTTATTTATATAATAGGCATACAAATAGCAGTTGTCTGACTTGGAAATGGGAAAATGGAGAAATAAATTGTTCCTCAATATGCAATATGATACAGAAGGGCAGATTTTCAGAAACATATTAAAGACTGTAATATGTTAAGAGGCCCCTTGCAAGATGGAAGCAGGTAACTTGGATATATTCTGGGAGTAATGGAGCAATTTATAATGGATAATTTGTAAATCAAGGATTCAGTATAGGGTTGCCACTGTGGAGACATTTAGGTAAAATAAATGGTTGTTGGTGGGTGGTATGTGTAAAAGAGAAAGAGAGAGGGAGACAGAGAGAGAGAAAGGGACAGAGGAGAGAGGGAGAGATAAGGATACGGAGAGAGAAATGACATTATTCAAGATGAAGGTAAGGGGAATTCAGTCAAAAAGTTCACTAAACAAATTGTTGTAAATTGAGAACCACCTGTACTTGAATCTTAGTAGTCCAGTTCTGACATTTTATACCATAATAGCTTTTATCTACTATACTTTTGATACACTCTGTTTCTGTTAACAGGACAAATAACTAGTCAATAATAATATAGTTCCTAAATTCTGTATACTATATGATAGAAGTAATGGAGAAGAAACTAGTTTGATCCCCATTTTAATATAATGTTTTTAATTTGCATATGACAAACCAAATCAAGAATAAACAATGCAATTATTTTTCTGAACTGTTCAGAGTACCCCCATAAAAAGAATGGGAAAATTTTAAAAAATTACGTAAAAAAGAGAAAAGTACATAGAATAAAAAGTATTTAAACATTCATGAATAAAAGCAAACTATTTACATTTTATAAAACTACATAAAAAACATTAGGTAAGCCAAATTGCCTGCAAAGGTTTGGATAGAATTATACATAAAATATGTACCCATTTTCATAAGAAATTTGCTTTTTCAATATTGTGAATTTAAGTAAAGGAACTCAGGACTGGAAAATGAGGTATAAAAATTTACATAATCAATCTATGAAGAATAATGGCCAATAAATATGCAATAAAGGGAAGCATATATTAGAAGGCTAGAAAAAGCAGCTTAGGGGCAGAGCTTCATGGAGAAAATCTATCTACGTGGTCAGAAAGAGTCAATACCAACTTAGTGGTCAATAGCATGTAAACAAATTATCTAGATTTATGTATTTATCACTGGAGACAGTAGTGGAAACTCTGAGAATTACCGAAGTCTTCTGAAGATTACATGGATATGATTATGCAGTTTTTCTTGCAATAACGTAGAACACAGCAGATTGGGGATATTTTAAACTCATTATCTAGCTTAAATAGTCCTTACAAACATGAACATATTAGGTGTTAGCAACTGAAGAATTTGTGCCAACAGTTAGACCAGCAATTAATTGATTCAATATTGGGAAAGATATACAGGTAGTCCTCAACTTACAACCCCAATAGAGCCCAAAAATTCTGTTGTTAAGTAAGACATTTCTTAAATGAGTTTTACCCCATTTTTACAACTTTTGTTGCCACAGTTGTTAAGTGAATCACTGCAGTTAATAAGTTAGTAACCTGGTTGTTAAGTAAATCTGGCTTCCCCATTGACTTTGCTTGTCAGAAGGTCGTAAAAGGAGATCACATGAGCTTGGGACACACCAACAGTGATACATATGAACTAATTGCCAAGCATCTGAATTTTGATCACATGATCATGGGGATGCTGCAAAGGTCGCAACTGTGAAAAATGGTCATAAATCCCTTTTTCCAGTATGTTGTAACTTTGAACAGTCACTAAAGGAACTGCTGTAAATTGAGGACCATCTGTACCAGGCTTGTTTCCTGTCAGCTTACCTAATTTATTTAAAAAAATATACCATGAGAAATATTTAACTAAAAGAAGTAGAAATTAAGATTAATAACCATAGATATGCTGATAATACAATTTTCATAACTAGAATACAATGAAGAAGATTTAAGGAAGCTCATTTTTGAAAATTTTTTAAAAAAGAGCCTGCAAGGCTGGCCTGCTCTTTAGCATTAACTATTAAAAAGAAAGCTAAGATTATGTGAGTAGCAATGCCAAATCAAAGCCAATAGATGTAGGACTTGAAACAATAGTGGACTTTATCTTTTTGACCAATTTTGTTTTTAAAAAGTCACAAATCTGATGACTGTAGTCATGAAACAAACAAACCCTTGCTACCTAGGAGAAAGTTTATGACAGGTCTGCACAAAATATTGAAATGTAGAAATGTTATATTGATAACCACGATAGGTATTATCAAGGATGTAGGTTTTCCGATTGTAGCCCTTGGCTGTGAAAGCTGGATCCTTAGAAAGGCCGAAGGAAGGAAAATCAATGCCTTTGAATTGTGTGGTACTGCAGAAAATGGTGGGGGGGAAAAGACCTTGGACTACAGTAAGAACAAAACATTCAATACTAGATGAAGGAAACCAGACTATTCATTGGAAGCTTCAGCTGAAATATTTTGGACACATAATGTGAAGTCAAGAGTTATTGGAGAATACCTTGGTGCCTGGGAAAATCGAAGGCAATCAAGAAACTGACAGAAGATAAGATGGCGAGATACGATCACTGACATCATGAACAAGAGTTTCTTAGAACTCAAAGGAGCTGTTACTGACAGACAGACCTTGCCAAGTGATATCCAGTGGGACACAGAAAATTGGAAGCAACTGAAGGAAAAATAAAATTGCATTGGCTGCCTTGCTTAAACGACTAGATATTCAACTTTTTTTCTAATAGCTATGCTTCTAGTGTGTACTTATTATTTATATATGGAAATGTGTTTAAAGAAATCCACTTCATTGTATTGTCTTCTGATGTTACGTATTCCCACCAAATCGACTGTATAACATACTATTTCTCAAATAATGTTTTATCTGATACTTCAGATGTTCGAGCAAAAATTAGGATGGTACACATGAATAGTCATTTTTAGGTACCACGAATATCATGGACATCATGTAATAATGAAACATAGCAGGAGGATGAACAAGAAAGCACTAAAAAAATAAACAAAAATAAAACAGAAATTACAAGAGAGAAGTTTTTTTCCACAAAGCTTTGCTCATAATCTCCTCTTGCATGGTGTCAAAACCAAATCTTTCAGAAACTTGGTGCTCATTAAGGGTGCCCTGCCCCAGTCCGCAAGCACATGCATGCCATAAGGAGTTAGATGTGTTTATTCACACAACTACCCTTGGGGATCCCCCTCAAGTTCCCACTATGCACATAAAAGTGTTAGGGGTCATCCTCTTTAAGTCTTTTCCAATCCTGGCCAAAAGTGGCCTAGTCCAAACGAGTAAGGCAAGATGTACTACTTAATCCACAGCACCTAAGAGTAGCCCTAGTCCTGTTGGATCACAGCTCAACAAAAGCAACCACAGTTCCCACCAATTCAGGCAAGGCAAAGGCAAACGTGACTCCAATGAGCTGAAGCCAGACGAAGACAAATATGATATCACTGAGTTGAAGTAGGACAAAGGCAAACACAACTCCAACAGATCCAAGGCACAATAAAGTACAAAAGATTTCAAAACATTCACGTTGTTGAAGTTGGAGTATTAGTTCCTCCAATACCAATCAAGTTCAAAATCCTTCTTAAGTAGACACCAACCAGTGCACTTCAATAAGAAGGGCAAGCCTATCTCCTCATGATTAGTCTCACTGATCTCTACTGCGCTTCTCTCCACTGGGCCTTGCACAACCTTGGATTGGGAAAGGGCGGCAACTTCTCTTTGTCCCACATTGACTGGTTGCAGCTGCATGTCCTCTCTGGACTGCACAGCCAGCTGTTCCGGCCCCTCTCTTCCAGATTCCTCCAACGTTCTAAGGATTGCTTCACCACAATCGTCCTATTCCACTGCTACTTTGTCTTGCCTCCGGCCCTTCCATCTTTCCCTGATGCTCCCCATACTCCTTCTAAGATAGCTCCGAAACCAGCTCTTCCTCCTCATCCAAGCTAGAGTCTGAAGGAGCCATCACAAAGAGCCACAGCAAAACTAACAGAATAATACTACAGACTCTCGTCACGCACTGGATCACATAACTGCAAATCTCACACTGAGCTTTGAAGTATATTTACAAAAATACATAGAGAGTAAAAGAAAGAAAAAAGGAGTCTCTTCATCCAGAGTACTTTGTCCATTTGTTGCCAGCCTCTCTGAAATAAGTAAAACATTGTGATTAAAATTCAGAGGGATGTGTTACTCTAGATGTATTCCAGATGCACTCCGCTAGTTGTTTTCAAAATAGTATTCCAAGAAACCTTGGTTTCCTTGGAAGCTTATCAACTGTACCCCAACCAAAAAATCAGTAATGGCATGATCTCTCACATGAAAAAAAAAACAGTTTGGGATGATTTACCAACTCCAATGGGTATTTTGGAAGCTGCAGTCACAAAACATCTGGAGCATGCCAGGTTGGGAAAAAGTTATTTTAGGATTTATTCTTAGTTGATGCAAAGTGACAAGAAGGATTAACAGGTTTGGCCAGAATTCTTTATGAACTGAATGTGCTCCAGGTTCTTCTAACACAGAGGGTTTTTGAGGCCAGAGATTTCATAGCAAATAAACTCATTGCAGAAGATGTTCCCTGAAAGTGCACAGTTTCAAAGCTAGTGACCTAGGCAATATGTAGGATCATAAGGCCTGAATCAGTCTAGCATTTTGTTTCCCACATGTCCAACTAATTTCCACTGAGACCCTCACATGGAGAGGATGGAAACATGTCCCTATGCCACTATTATTGCCTGGCAACTGGAATTTGAAGGCATGCCACCCCACCCCATGTAACATGGACTCTAAGCTATTATTTGGTCTTAATATACTTGATCTTCATGATGATGATGATTTCATGATTTTACCTAAGCCCTTTAGTACAGGCAGTCCTTGACTTACAACCACAATTAAGCCCAACATTTCTATTGCTAAGCAAGAAATTTGTTACGTGAGTTTTGCCCCATTTTACAACTTTAAGTGAACCACAGCATTTGTTAAGTTAGAAACATGCTTGTTAAGGGAATCTGACTTCCTCATCGACTTTGCTTGTCAAAAGGTCGCAAAAGGTGATCACATAACCCTGGGACAACTGTCATAAATATGAACCAATTGCCAAGCGTCAGAATTTTGATCATCTGACCATGGTGATGCTATAATGGTCATAAGTATAAATAATGATCATAAGTCACTTTTTAGTACCTTTGTAACTTTAAATGGCCACTAAATGAACTGTTGTAAGTTGAGGACTACCTGTAACCATCATATGTGTTATGGCAATTAACTCTACAGATCAATTATGCACCATAAAGATGTTCTTTTGTCACTCCTAAACTTCTTCACAATTATTTTACAATGTCTGGGCTTAGTATTCTGAGATAGAAAGGAAAAGATCTCCCCATCCATTTTATTCAGGCATACCCTTACCTCCACCAAGCTAAAGAACTACAAATGTTTTAGCCTTTTTTCATACAATGTTCAAGGCCCTAATCATTTCAGTTCCCTTCTTCTACACTTTTTTAAACTTTTCATATCATTTTAAAATGTGCTGAGAAGAACTTTATGTTCACCTTATATATACTTGTGTAATGGCATCAGAATATTATTTGATTGACTATTTGCTATAACACTCTATATTTTCTAATCTAAATGTTTATAATAAAATACTAGGTAAAATTCACTGTCATAAAACTATCAAAATAAAAATGCATTCACATGTTTTAAATTAATTTTAAAAATCAAGCTTCAGCATGCATGACAGGTTGGGGAGGAAGCCTTTCAGAAAGACTTAATGTGCCTTAATTAATTCACTATAAGTCTGCCTGGAATTTACTCTTACTGTTTATAAGATTGTTTTTATTCCTGATTAGCATTAAAGATGCCTTTCTGAAAACAGTGTGTTCTCACTTTTCTGATTGGCCAACTATGTGGCGTTTGACTGCATCTTGCTCATAAAGAAAATAAAAGCTATGAAACCAGGTCTGAAAATCTCCTGAAAAACTAATTGTCACTGATTTCCTTAAAATCAGCAATATAGGGGGTAGCCCTGAAATCCAGAGGGAGACAATACCAAATAGACAGAATATATTTTGTAAAAACCCTTGGGGTTTGGGGGTTGGGGTTTTTTTAAAGTTGGGCAGCCTTAACAAATCTAATATATGAAATAAATAAATAATGAAGCAAATCTATCTGAAGCACCCTTACCCTATGTATCTTTTGAAAGTGGAAATATGGTTACAAGTGGATCTCATGTACCAGTAGGCAGGCAATTGCATTCTGCACAACTCTGGTTTCTAGGTTATCTTCAAGGGTAGCCTTTAATGTGCCCTGCAGTCACTCAAGCCCCATGAACCCAAGCCTCATATCCATGAGGGCATGTGTTCCTGTTATCATGTTCTCCTTCCCTAAATGGCACACCAGTCACCGCTGTAGAAAGTTGCCCTGCTCAAAGATTTCACCTCCAAGTCACAGATCGGCACCTTCATCAGGAGTGCAATCATGTCTAGAATTAAACTATACCAGTGATGGCTAACCTTTTCCGGACCGAGTGCCCAAAATGCACATGACCCCAAACCCCAAAATGCAATGGGTGTGCGGCCCCCGCATATGTGCCCCACCCCTATGAATGCACACGCTCCCTGGCATACACCCCCACATGCATGCGCACATGCCCCCCACACATGACCTTTCCCTGTGTATATGTGCTCTCCCAGCACCTGCCCTGTGCATGCATGCTCCCCCTGCATGTGCCCCACCCTTGCACATGCAAGGCAGAGACCCAATGGCCTGGCAGGAGACGTGCACACATGCACAACAGAGCTGAACTAGGGTGACAGCTCACATGTCCATAGAGAGAGCACTGCATGCCACCTGTGGCACGCGTGCCATAGGTTCGCCATGACAGAACTATACCAATAGTGTACCATATGTATTTTAGATAAAAAGCAACACCAATTAGGTTTGACTTCTTTCCACATTACTCTTACGGCTCCAGGCTTAAGTTAAGAATTTTATCCCATCTGTAGCTTAACTGGGAATGGTAACGTTTGAAAAATTGTACTAAGAAAAGAACTTGGTAGATACAACATAAAGTTGTTGGTTTCAGCAGAATGATTTTCTGTTCTAGTATAACAATTCTAGCCTAAAGCTATGTATAATTTGAGTGAGAAACTGTGGGGAGGCTGGAATAAACAATATAGACATAGAAGGCGAGTCTATCAGCAGCTTATTTTATAAATTTCAACACAATCCAAGAAGCCAGAAATAAGAAAAAAGCATTTCAAATCATTCAAAGAGACTCCTCCTTATTGAATTCACTATAAACGAAGGTTGGAAATGCTTATAATTGCTAAGATTCTCTATTTACTCTAAGACTAGCATTAAATATACTTTACTGAAGTCTGTGTAGTTCTTGCTTACTTGATCTTACCCAGCTGTATCAGGCTTCACTATTTGTTAGGGAATCATCTATGGAAAATAACAAATATGATATATCTCACCGAGCAATATATATGTTATGTGTACCATGGATGGGAAGAGCCAAATAACATCATATAAAACACTAGTAAAGCCTCATTTATAATACTATGGGCAATTATGGTTGTCCACGTTGAAAAAAATCCTACAAAATAAAATAGAACCAACAAAGATTTCTGAACAAATCGGAGATCTGAGTACAATAAATAGAGTGCAAAGATTAACTGTGCATTGACTACACACCAAAACTGAGCAACCTAATTCCAAACAAAGGAAGAACCACATTGATACCACCATGCCTGGATTCCTTCAAACCTTTCTCTTTCCAGGTGCTTGGCAAGGTACCAATGGAGGATTATCTTGTTTTGTTTTTTTAATTAAAAACTGAAGCATGTGGATGGAAAGGTTTAAGCCCTCAAACTGAACACAAATGTGGATTTTGCACACATTAAAATTAGCAACATCGTTCACATACTGCACAGTTAATATAAAATGTCCTTCAACCTTAAAACGACTGTTCTATTTAAACTGGAAAGGTAAGGGTTAACATATAATATCTGGACAAAAATCACCACACCAAAGTATGGGGGAAAGTTTGTTATATTTAAATTAGTAGTTAGAATAATTATTGCCTAAACAATAAATTAAAGATGTATATTTGAAGGATTCCAACATTATTTATCTATTATTAGATTTACTTCCTGCTTTTATTTCTACTACTAAAAAGGATGTAGATAATATTCTTGCCTATTTTTTATAACAACTTCCCTGTGAGGTGGGGTGGTTTGAAAAAGAGTGATTGGCTCAAAGTCACCTATCTGGTTTTCATTAGAGCAGGGGTGTAAAACTCAGATCATCATGGTAATGTCATGTGACATATTGGGACTTTTTTTCCATTTTGCTAAACCAGGTGTGGGCGTGGCCACCACATGACGCATCCAGCCCACAGGCCAGGAGTTTGAAAGCCTTGATAAAGAACCTATAGACCAGGGGTGTCAAACTCAAAGACCATCATGGAGTGCTTAGATTTGGAAACAGTGGAGGACCAACCTGTGGTGCCTCTGCCAGCAAAAACGGAGGGCCACGGGTTGCCCTCTGAACTCCATTTTTGCTGGCAGAGGGTTGCAGGAAGCCATTACAGCTAAAAACTGAGCTCAGGAACCCGTTTCCACTGGCAGAGTGCTCAGGCAACCACAGGCGCCCCCGACACGAGTGACATTGAGCTGGCCACATCACCCATGGTCACGCCTACTCCGGCCCTCCAAGGTCAAACACAACCCTGATGCTGCCCTCAATGAAATCGAGTTTGACACTCCTGCTATAGACTATCAGGTGTTGTTCAAACAAAACGTCTAGTAACCCATGGTAGTTAACTGCAAATTAACAACTTCACAGCTATAGTTTACATCATCATCATCATCATCCTCATTTGGTCCTGTGCAGAGTATGCTGGGCCACAAGCGTTTTCTGGCGTATAGTTTATATACAGGATATTATTTAGCCAACCAGACACATTCTAAATAAAAGATGAAGTAACATAGTTAGGAGGCTTTTCCTAGATGTTCAAAATTTTATCCCTGGTGAGCATCATGGAGCATGAACTGGTCGGTTATAATATGAAATTAAATTGGTCTTTGCCCAGCCCAGGAGTGAATTTGCCTGAATAAAGTGAGAGCTGCTGCTACTTTGTGAGCATTTTGATATAAAACTTCCACTTTAGCTTCATCTCACTAGGGGATGGATGAAGAGCAGCAAAATTCTCTGAATATAATATTGTCAAAAAGAGATTTAAGAACAAACCTTATCTGACCAAAAGCTTTTTCACAACTACTTTGCCTTGATGTTGCTTATCAAACATTAATATTCTAAAAGCTTTGAATTTACAGTGGCTTTCTGAGCACAATTGTGAGAAATTCAGTATGTTTTTCTGCTCTTAGAAATGGCTTTTATTTAATTGAATCATCTTTCTAAATTAGGCAAAAACCATTCTAACACAAGGAGGGCAGATTACTGAAGCCATGTGGTAGAACATGGTGCTCTTTTAATATACTACAGTAAATGAAAACAACCTGAGATATCTAAAGTTCTTTCAACTACTCCAGTCATTAGATCCCCTAATTATTTTAATCATTAACAAAGCCCAGCTTGTTGATATATTTGTTTTCCTCTTTATCTGCACTATGCAATTGGTATCTAACGATCTTGTCTTCTATCCATTTCAGTCTATTTGAAAACTGACGTCCCTAAAGTATTGAAGTACAGAGAAGTCTCAGATTAATATACAATACTAGCATTTTTTAAAAGTACACAGGCACATGCATATTATTCATAACATTGAAAATCCAGAACTGGCACAGGAAAAGTACAAATCAGAGACCACTATCATCTAAGATTGGCATATAGTCTATGAACACTGGAGGAGAGGGGGAGGATTTTCTTACAGTAGCATGATTAAGAATTTGTTAATATTTATTGTTAACGTTTTTATTTCTATCTCAGATTATGCTAGCGAAAATCCTAAAATTATTAACACTATTATGCAATTATCAAAAAGACCTATTCTAGTTCTAATATATGATTACATGATTAGGACAATTTTGAAAATAACTATTACATTCATAAGAACAGGATTCAAGTACAATTTCTCCATTATACAATGTCTAACATATCTATCTAAAATAAGAACAGAGAGAAGAACAAATGTTTTCCACAAGGTAAGAACATATTCAGGTGACTTCTGAAATATATACCTATACAGCAAGTAATATTCCTTCACACAATAAGCCAAGGCTCAATATCACACAGTTTTGAGTAATGGATGGATACGTACCTCCAAATATTTAACACATGATGAACAAACAAATAGACAGAAAAATAGTTTCATTAAAGTTATTTCAGATCTACCTTTCTACTTCTGTGAAGGGATTGATGTCTCATAAGAGGCTTTTTCATCTGGGTTGAAAAAAACAAAGCAACCACAAGATGGAGCTAGGGTTTTCTGTATTGTTTACTGCCATCTAGTGATTATTCCATTTTTTGCAGCTCAGATATAATAAAACTACCATAATTGAAGAGACGCTTTTTCAGACTTCTGAGCCAGCTTCAAGGCTCACATTATCTGAGCTGTAGCTACATTAACTATAGTAAACAAACCAAAATTAACTATAGAAACCAAATAAACCAAAATAAAAGAGAAAAAAAATAACAAAGTAAATATTAAGATACAAATGGCTAAAACTTCCTAGCTAATCCATATATTCACAACAAATGGAACATTAAATGCAAGCTGTACAAGCTGGATTTAGAAGAGTCAGGGTCAGGAGTATCCTCAAATACATTATTAGTTAACACTAGTGAAACTAATGAAAAAAATAACTTTTACTTCCTGTTTATACACAATTGCTTACTATGCCAGTTTTGGGGAGAATGTGGTTTTCTAAGTAGTTCCTTGATTGGGGTATTGTTTTCTGTTTGATTGTTTGGCTGATATTGATCTCTGTTTATTTGAGGGATGTAGGCTGCTGGAGAAAATGTGTTCGGGTCTTTCTGTTTCCTTCTTAGTTATTTTACTAATTTTTTTTGTTTACTAAATGTTTGTTTCTTTTGAACGGTGTGTAAATATGGGTTTTTTTATATGTTTACCAATGGCTTACTGATCCAAATTATAATATTTATATATTATAACTATAATATATTTATATATTATAACTATATAACAGAATGCACCAAAACAAAACCTGTAATGTGCAGGGGCATATTGATAAATTTTGAAACCTAGCCTACTGTGACTGCTCCAAGAATTCATAATTATATTATCCCACAAGGGTATCTATGTCACTATCGCTTTGTTTTCTACTATCTATATTAACAGAAAGTAGCACTTATATTTGATAAAAGAAAATTGGTACCTCAAACAACCACTGCATGTTTACAGTCCATTTTATGAGGACATGTCTATAGTATACTTCCAAATACTATGTTCATCAAGCTAAAAGGGTTCAGGCAGGGGCCTTGACAGCTATGTAAAAGTGTATGGGGGGGGGGGGCTGTTGGTAAATTATACACTAAATCATTATGTTCTTTACTTTTCCCCTCTATTTTTTAAAATTATCACCAATTTCATCCAAGTCAAACTTTGTAGGTCTTCTCTTTCTCTTAACCCACTAAATTCTCCTTTATATTTTAACTTTTGATTCATTCCTCATTCATTGTCTCTGGATGGCCATATCCATTGAATATACTTCCCAGTAGTCACTCACTTTGATATTCAAAAGACCCATTTATATTTGGCCCCATCTCTTCTGGTTTTATCACACATACTTCTTAAGAAACCCTTTCCCACTGCATTCAACATAACTTTCATGTTCCCAGTGAAATACCAACTCTCACTTTGGGCAACAAAGTGGAGAAAAGCACACACAGCCATTTTCACTTTCTTCAATATTCATTTCTTGAAGCAGACCACATAAGACTGCATGTCTTAACATTTTCCCATCTATTCCCATCTTTAATAAATAATTTACAGTGGTACACAAATGCATCTGTTTGCTCTAATTTTTTGCTATTTAAGTAAAACTTCCAATCGTTCGTTCCATTTTCCTTTACAATATAACTGTCTTGGATAATTTAATGTGTTCAAAATATTTACAGCATTTATTACTTTTCTTTATAATACAATGTCCTTGAGTTATACCATTTGTTTCAATTCACATCTTTTATATATCATTCCCATTATTTTAATCATCATAAATATTTTTGTCAGAAACCCTACCTTCAGTTTAACCCCAATTGATTACTTTTATTTTTAATTTCATTTTCCTTGTTTAGCCATCTTTAGCACCTCCAAAACAACTTTCTAATTTCAAGAGAACTGTTCTGCATTTTCTCTGCCTCTTCAAGGCCTAAGGATGTCTAGTTTTCTTTGATTAAATTATTTGCACCTGTTTTCTTTTTCTTTTACACATAAGTTTGATGCACAAATTCTAAGCATGCAATGAAATTGTACAACACAGAAAGGCTTAAACACAGTGAAGAATCCTCAAATTTGTAAAGTGCTCTCTTCTTGATATAAAATCATTGAGGAAACTGTTCCTCCCACAAGCAGTAGATTAAGGATGATCTGTGAATCCACTTCAATTGTGATGTAGTCAGCGTGACCCGACAAAAGCGCGAACGTCATAAGCGCACCGACAAAACCGCGGCGCTAAAACCGCGATGTCAAAAGCGCGCCGACAACAGCGCGCCGACAACAGCGCGCCGACAGAAGCGCGATTTAAGTTAAGGTAAGGTTTAGGGTTAGGTTTAGGATTAGGTTTAGGGTTAAGTTTAGGGTTAGGTTTAGGGTTAGGTTTAGGGTTAGGGTTAAGTTTAGGGTTACGTTACAGCGCGCTTCTGTCGGTGCGCTTTTGTCAGCGCGCTTTAGGGCTAATTCGTCGCTCATTCATCACGCGGTTTTGTCGGCGCGGTTTTGTTACCGCGGTTTAGTCAGGCGCGCTTTTGTTGTTCGCGCATTTGTGGTGGAACCATAGTCAGAGTTGCTTCTCCTCTGATATGGTTGTATTTTAATGTTACTGGCTTTTTTACTTGGGCTTACAGGGAGACCTCATTCAATGACAACAACTGGGATTGGCTACTTGTGTCAGGCCTGCAGTCATATTCCTTTTAGGGTCTTTGGCCTGCCACACTCTATTATTTTACTATGCAGTTTCATTAGTAAGGTGTAGAATTGTAGAATGTGTTGTTGTCAAAATAAAACATTCCTTTCTAGAAGCCCAAGGTCATTTTTTGTCTCTGCACCTCTGAGCCTGGAATTGGATGAGTGGAATTGCCAGCGTGGCAATGGAAGTTTTGACCATGTGATGGACTTGTGGGTGTGGGGGCAAGATCTTGAACTTTCAACTGGGTGGAAAACCCAGGAAGCTTTCAGATTCGGGTTTCCCACAGATGTGCCAACATGTCTCTCTTAATAAATTGGAAGTTTGAGGAAAGTTCTGCCTTGGACTCTGATTTAATTCTGGATTATATTTGGAACACTGACAACTTGGTTGTTAAGTAAATTGGTGCTAAGTAAAACTGTGACCATGTTTATTATCTTACTTTAGCTTTCCTTCGCTTTACAGGCCTGTGAACAGTCAGACTATGTACAAAGCAGTTTATAAATATGAACTACCTGTATTTGTTTGAAATCATCTGTAAGCCACGCAGAATCAAATCAAATCATTTATTTATAGTCTTAGATCAATAAACAAAAATACAAAATTTAAAATACAGAAAAAGCAAACAAATTTGAAACAACTAATAATGAGAAGAGGTATCAACCAGTTTCTGCAAATCACACCTGTTCCCCCAAAAAATGGCAATCTTTGCAGCAATTCTCCAAGCTAGGTCTTACACACAGTACAAACTGTAGGTCTCTGGAGAAAAAGCAATATTTCAATCTAGCTCCAGTCATCAGAACAGCCTGTGATGGAAAATCCACAATCTATTAAGATCTAAATGAATTTTCTATCCCAATGCTTCTCTTTACCTCAACTCCCACAAACAACTAGGCACTGTAAACCTTCAGTCTTTTTTTTTCTGTTCTTCAGATCTTGAAAGTGTCAGGAGCAGTTTTCCATGAATACAGGCTATGCTCCCTAAGGAACAACTATTATCCCAAACAACACACTAGCTCCGATCAAAGTTTCCATAGTGTTCCTCTCTATATTATTAAAAGGTTGTACTGAATAAAATATCTCATCAGCTTAACTGGCAATAGATAGCAATATTTCCTCACTACTCCAGCCATAATTTTGTAGGAAGCATTTCCCAAACCTATAGATGGGCAAAACTCATCACATACTGGGACTGGATTTCTGTGGATAAACAAGATACTTCAAGGCATAGGGTGATCTTATAATGGATCACTTGATTCTCATGGTTTCTGCTTGCTGGGTAAGATTGGGAAGAATTGATATGTTTCAGGTCCCTTCAATAAAATAATGCCACCTCTTGGGAGGTAGGAAGCATACCACTTTGTCATGGTGCCTGCCCTATAGAATGATATCACCACAGAAATTTGTGTGTCACTCACCCTAAAAGTATTTTGCTATCCCAGACCATTAGGCAGGATGATTGTGGAGCCCAATCACTATTTTGTTATATGAGATATACTCCAGTTCCTTTATATTATTTTTCTGCTTAAAACTGTAAGCCACTCAAGTAATAGAATAGAACAACAGAGTTGGAAGGGACCTTGGAGGTCTTCTAGTCCAACCCCACGCTTAGGCAGGAAACCCTATACCATTTCAGACAAATGGTATCATTCTGGAGTCAGATAGCCTTAAAATCCAATAAAGAAATATATAAATAACTTTTAAATATATATATTTCATTTTCCTTATTAACTTCAGGGAAGTTACAGGTTTCTAAATCCTGTAATAAAGCTAATGTGGATTAGTATAGATGGATAGGACTATTAACTGAAAATATCACCATTACTCTAAATGCTTTTAAGAACGGCAACTGCTTCCCAATGCAAAGGAAGGTAAAACTGAAGCGAAGCATCACATTTTCTGCACTATTATAACCAGTCTTCCAATCAGAGTAGGTAGGCAGGGAGCAAAAACATTAGACCTACTGTGAATTTCAAAAGTAAGAGGAAAAAACCTGTCATCCCTTAAACAGAACATTTTTTAGTCCAAAGGTAGGTGGCCAATATTAATGGTCAAAGTCAACAAGTAAATCTGCTGGAGTAAAAATCTATCCTGCAATTCAAAATGCAGCAACTGGAAGAAAGGATAAATTTCATGTTGGGGATCAACAGGAATACACACATGAATATAATGTCAAATGCATACCTGCATACATATAAATGCATGTATGGAACAACTCAACTTCATGGAGAAAATCTATCTATATGGTCACTAGAATTTGACATCAACTTGATGGCACATAATCCATCAATCATGGAGCAACTATATATGTATGAATTTATGGTGCAACCACACTGCATATACTATATTCTAAAATGGATCAGGTGAAAATGGGTAAGCCCAACAAAATGCAACCAAAATAATCAAGATCATTGCACAGCTTTTAACTGAGGAAAGATGACAATATTTGGGTTTTTTTATTTAAAAAAAGTTAATAAGCGGGAACAGTTTTTCTTCTCTCAAAATACTAGAAATTAGTTGATATGCAAAAAATAATAATACTGTATGCAGTGCATAATTGCAACTATGGAATGTGATACCACAAGGTGTGATCAACTTTTAAAAGGGTATCAGGAAAATTTGTGGAAAGCAAAGTTACTCAACAGTTACTGGTTAGATCTTCAAGACTGAGTGCTATGCACACACTTAAAAGACTGAACTAGCCCCAACTTCCCTAGTTTATCATAATTTTATTATATTTCTTTCTGTTTTTAGCATATGATGCTTTATTATTAAAGTAAAAAAGATCATAAGAGCATTTTCTTAATCATATAATAAGACTAATAGGAAAAAAGAATTTGCCTACATATTAAGTAGATCTCTCTAAATCAGAATGTATTTTAAGCGGAACAAAATTGATCACACATTGTAAAATGAAACACATGTTTGTTATAATTGATAAATTATTCTTTTCATGCTTCATTAAAACTGTCCACTACCTGCTTATAAAGTTTGCTTAACAACTCTGATGAACAATCTCTTAATATTCTATGAAGAAGAGATTCTTACAATGAATCTTCCATTATACAATCACTGCCAATTGACTGGCATCACTAGTACCATCCTAGGAAATAAATATTTTGATTACAAAAGGCAGTATCAAATAATTTAGTTCATCGTAAATTCTTGAACTGATACTGAATTTCCTCAAAAGTGGTCATTGGCGAATGAGGGCAAGGCAAGGAAGGGCAAGTGAAAAAACATGCATCATGATACAAATGTTCTTTATGTACTTGTGTGCGAAATTACTAAACAAGGATAGGCAAGAGTTTTTGTCATGCGTATCTTCCTCATTAGACCTATGCAAGTAGGAACTATAACAAAATGATGTGGGGTGCCTTTACTTCAAAAAAAGAACATCCCTATTCAAATTTCCATTAAAATTTCTTCTCCTAACCCATTTTAGTTTTCTTTTCCAACTGAATTTCAATATACCGTAGCCATTTTTATTTTTTATTAGCAATTGTAGAGTTATTTAACTTTAATCAAGAATAACCAATTCATGGCTCTACTTTATAGTAGTTTAGATTTATTTTAAACCCAGCCGTTTTCTCTCAGCTCACCTCACCTCACTGGGTGGTTGTTATGAAGAAAATAGGAGGAAGGATGACATTTGTTCGCCGCCTTAAGTTATTTATAAAAAAATAATAAAATATATCTCAACTACATTGTTCTAAGGTAAGGAGAACAATTCTGCAGAAACAGTAGATTTATAACTCAGCTTCTAAAGTTTAACATCTTGTATAGAAAACAAATTCTGCAAGAAACTACCCTAAATCTTTCATTAAAAGTTGTGTTCACTCATTGTAAAATAAACGTAAAGGCTCATATAAAGTCATAGTATTGAAAAGTTGATTTAAAAAACCTTGGAAGAATAAGAAAGGTGGCATTAGGGACAACATAGACTTCCAAATCATATCTGGATAATGATAACTTGCCTTCTTTTCTAACCATTTCCTACCTGTTATAGAGCAGTACAGTTAACAAGGAATGAAATGTCCCTTTAAAATTGCTTGAAAGCAATTTTTCATATAGTATCACAGATACCTCAATTGTTCTGGGATCATAATGCATGTATGATTATTCTTTTTGTCTCCATTCTTAAGAACCAATGTAGACAATGGCACAATACAGTATATTGGTTGATACTGATTGTATTTTCATCATAAAATTTGTCTGGGCCTGTTGGAGACACACTGAAATCTGCCAAAATTTCCTGTATGTGTTTTCCTTATAATCACACATTGAATGTAACCTCAGATTGATGTTGAGTTGTCCCTTTCAGGGAGGACTAAAATTTCAATCACAAAAGAACTTTCTGTAGAGGCAAAAATACTCATAAAGTTTTAAAGCGCAGATATATTAGTTGGTCTTCTTTCAAAAGAACTTTCCCTGAATTTTAAAAAAAAAAACTATGTAAGGAATAAAGTACTGAAAAAAATAGCAGTAGCAATAGCAGTAGACTTATATACCGCTTCATAGGGCTTTCAGCCCTCTCTAAGCGGTTTACAGAGTCAGCATATCGCCCCCAACAACAATCTGGGTCCTCATTTTACCCACCTCGTAAGGATGGAAGGCTGAGTCAACCCTGAGCCGGTGAGATTTGAACCGCTGAACTGCTGATCTAGCAGTCAGCTGAAGTAGCCTGCAGTGCTGCATTTAACCATTAACAATCCATAGGATATCAGATACTCTCTCCTCTCTGATTTTACCAAACCTTCACTTTCTTATATTTTATTCTTAAAACTGTAAAACATACATTATTTATTAAAATATTTGAATTGGTTTATGTAATTTCTACACAGATTTATTTCGTTATTTTTCATTGTATGAAATCAACACATACAGAACAGATTTTTTTTTTAAAAAAACAAAAAACAGGAGTGTAGAGGTTTTGGAGCAGACAAATTGAACAGAGCAATTAACTTCAATTGTTGGTGTTCCCAAAAGCTGCCGTGCCAGTGTAATATTATTTTCTATAAACCCTATCAAATTTTGCTAAACCATTCTATCAAATGGTTTAAATAGAATAAGCCATTATTTTCAATTGCATTTATTACAGTACAAAAGGAAGAATTAGAAGAACTAGAACATGAAAGCTCAAAATGTCCGTTTCCATTTAAAATTCTATGAAAAAAAACTGACTTAAACCTCTAAAGTGATTTCATAAGCTCTAAAGTCTAAAGTGATTTTGCTTTATCTTTTTTCTAACAGAAATATCTTAAACATGTTCTTTAGCATCAGGAACTGTTATGTGAGGTCTCCATTAATGTTCATGGTGTCTCTCTGCAAAGGTTGGAATATTTGTATAACCAATAACCTGCAACAATTGCTTCAGAAGTAGATTATGGTCCATTATGGAACAATAATCATTGCCAATGTATATATGTAACAAAAGCTTTTCAAGCTCGTGCCAGGACCCCAAGGAACAGGATCAAACACAATCTCATTATAAGCATAGGTTTGTAAGATCATGGCTATGTTATTCATTAAAACAGACAAGCAAGTCTGTGAATAATAACCTACTAAGCGAGAAAAAAAGAGGAAGCTTGGTGGAAAAAAATCCATCTTCTTCCTTATTCTATCAACCTAATTTCCAAACAAAACAAACAAAAACTCAAAGAGTTTCTTTTTACACTCCATAAGTTCTGGATAAGATGCATTTGGGTGGGGGTGGGGTAATTTATCTGAACTTCTGATGCTTAAAAGTAACATTTTTTGACACAAGTAAAATCTGGGCCTTTGCAATTTTATCTCTCAGCAATTATTCTGTTGGTTTAAAACTTCACCCTTTCTCACTCACCTGTAGATATCTACTTCCACCCATATCTTTTGCCATTTCCTTTTCTTATTATACCATAAAAAGCACTCTATGAAAAACATGAATATGAGAAAGGACTCAATTTCATTTAGAGAACCTTTCTCAATATGGGCTTACCAGATATAGTATATCAAGCATTCATATATTTGTTAAGCTTTCACAAAACCTATGCATTGTGTATTTTACAAATTCAATACAACTCAACAGCTCCAGTGGTTAAAGAAAGCTGAAATGCACCTGCTTCAAAAGCACTATGAACTCCTTCCCCCCTTCTAATAACAAGGCCTTGAATTCTCCTAAATCCTAACTGTCATGAACCCTAAATTTGTCTTTATCATAAAGTCTGACAAAAACATATCAATTCCAAACATTGTTTAGAGAAAACTTCAGTTAAAAAAATGTTTTTCATATGAAAGGTATAACAAATTTCATCATGTAACTATTATGAGTGACAATACAGTTGAGTAGAAAAAAGTAGTTACTATTCCTGTGATGCTTTGAGCTCTGAAGTAATATTCCACGGTGCTGGTTTACTTTGTTTAGTTTCCAAAGCAATACAATGGCATTTTAATTAAGACGTAGTTGCCATGCGGATATTGTTAAACTATTAAAGCAGCTAAATGTTTAATTATCATTGAGTATTAATGAACAACTTTGCCTTTTCATCTTTTATGAACATCTTTTAAAGTCAAGGCCAATTTCAGTGCTTCATATCTTATAAAGTAACATATTCATATACAATAAGTGCTCTTGGGAAATCTGTAATCTTTGTATTAGAGAAACTGCCAGTTTGTAACAGAATAAAAAGCAATTTTTAGTCTAGAGACGAATCCAAATCAAATGATTAAATAGGGATCTCAGAAAAGACATAACATTAAGTGTATTGCTACAACTTCATAAATGTAATGAAGAACATTTTAATTGACCCCGGTGATTGGTTGGGATGTGCAAAATAATTTATAAAATCAATGTTATGTATTTTGACAATCAACAAACAAGCATTAAAATAAGCAATTACAATCACTGCACTCATTTGAATGTAAAGCAAAGAGCAAAAATACAAAGGCCTTTAAATGCTGTGCAAGGAAACAATTCAAATTCTTTCTGCCACATACAGGAACTGGTACAGGATATTTTCCTTGGGATTCCCTTTATCACAAAAAGCAATCCTGAACAATAATTTTCCAAACATTATTATTGTATCTGCATATGCTTCAATAGCTTTTATTATCATATCTGCATATGCTGTAATAGCTTTTTTTAAAGCATAATGGTAAACAATTAAAGTACACAGCAAAAAATTGTAATACTGTATGCTAAAAAATTTGCAATAGTAACACTTCCAAGACAGGTAAAGGAACAAAATTATTTTCTACATATAAAGATGTCTATATACATGAGATGGTTGAAGTCAACCATCCCCAACTTCTGATTTCATAAAGAACAAGGCCTGAGTTCAAGAAGAAGTTAATTGCCATGATAGAAACTTAATAGCAATTAAAACAGTCCCACTGGCTGCACATTAGCATCTCAAATAGACTCATTTGGTTTACTTAAAACATTTAGTCTTAGTTAAAAGATTTACTTTTACTTAAAGGAAATTTGGGGCATGTTGTTAAAACAATCACAGATTAATCCAAGGTTTCTCAAGCGTTATTAACTTGATCTCTTCCTCCTTCCTTTTCAATTACCTCGCTGACACCACCCTATTGCAGCATCAAATTCTCTGCTGTAGATGTTCACATGTTATTATTGCCACACATGCATGAACTACAGATTAGGAATATAATCTGAATATTATACCAGAGGGGGAACTGAGCTCAGTGAAAAGAGGAACAAAATATTTCTGTCTCCCTCTTTCAAATGTATGGATATAGTTATAGAGATGAACATTCTCATGTATGTCAGCTGATTGTATTGATGATAGTCATTACACAGCTCTAGTATAGACCAGACAGTGTGCTCTACCACTGGGCTTCCATCTCTCCATATATACCTCAGGTGCAGAGAGAAAGATCCCCCTGCTTGTTATGTTGCACAGCCTCCAAAAACAGTAGCCCTGCATTTGGACACACAATAAAATCTATCCTATAGGAATGGAAGGGAAGCATATCTTAATTTGCAAACAGACCCAGGTCTTACACATAAGAACATATTCTACAGCAAACAAACCCCATGCTTGTTAACAAGCGAAGACTACTGTTAAACTACCGTAAATATAAAAGCTGAATACGTGTAAGGAGGGAATAAATCCCACTATCTTCCCTGATTATACACAGAAGAATATAAACAAACCACACCGCTTTTACTAGCAGTAGTACTATCACACACCCAGCCTATTTAACTTTACTTGCCCAGTTTTCCTTTAGTTACATAATGCAACATTTTTTTGGTAAAAGAGGGGAATAACAGGCATGTAGAAGTTCCCAAGCTTCTCCATAGTAAAAAAAAACCTGACAAAAGGCAATACAATACTAATGTTCAACCAAAACCAACACAACCTATTTGCTCTATTGCTTTATCATTTAGTTGATTCCCAGGAAATTGGACTCTGGGCAATTAAGATTCATAAGCTAAATGCTTTTAAAATTGTATCTCAGGGAAAGTCAAATCTAAATTAGATCAATCCAGGCTTTTAGACTTCAGCTAGTAGCCTTTGGAGCAAGTGCATTGCTATACAGAAAACATCTCCTCTTACACATTCTTTCCAAAACAGGGACAGGCATATTCTTAAGCAGAATGCCTATAATAAAAATCTATTTGGCTACTGCTAGGAAGCTATTTTGTCCAGATCACCAAAGCGGATTGAAAATGTTTGGGTAATAACTGAAAGACTTCGTGAAGGGATAGCAAATGGATTGTGGTGTTTAAAAGCAAACCTCCAGTTAAAAGTGTTTTAGAAGGTTCTCTGTGTATCCCCCCCCCCCCCAGACAAGCTACACATGCAGGATCCTTAAAAGAACCATAAATGGTGTACTCATCCAGCACCACAATGGGAGACATAAAAAACAGATTAAGAAGAGGTATGCTTCACCTCAGACCTCCTTTTACCTACTCCCTAAGGAAGGTAGTGCACACACAGATGTGTGTATGTTAAATATCCAAGATGCACCATGCAAGGTGTATACCTGAACAAATCAAATTGCACATACATTACTCCTTAGAATACATGTACGTATGAATGTATGTATGTGCCTTGTTTAAATTAATTAAAGGGAATAAAATTTCGCTATATTGAAATCGACGCTACTAAAAGCAAACCCCCAAACTCAACCCTCCGGCCGATTCTCGTTCGCTCCCTCGTTACTTTTCCCTCCCGTTCTCCCCGGTCCCCAACCCCACAACGCCGCTCCGGCACTCACATGTCGGTGACTTTCTCCCGCTCGTTCCTCTTGCCGAGCACGGGGAAGGACACGAGGCTGGCGGCGGCTTCGCTGCACCAGATCCGCTCGGGACTGCAGGCGCACGAGGTGGGGCAAGCGGAGGCGAGCAGCCCCCGCCAGGCGCCCAGCATCAGCCAACACAAGCTCCAGAAGCCGGTCGCCGTCGCCCGGGGCGAACCCTGAAGCCGCCGCTGCCGCCACCGCCAACACCACCATGCCCTTGGCGAGGACCCCATGTCGCCGCCGCCGCTCCTCGGTGGCTCTTCTCCCCGCCCGCCAAGCGCGATCAATCCAGCTCGGCTGCCGGGACACAGAGCCGTCAGTCACTCGAGCATCCTTTCCCTCTCCCGTCCGGGGACAGCCGCGCTCTCGCTCTCTGCCTTCGCTCGGAAGGTGGCAACTTCTGGGCTTCGGTTAGGCAGCCAAATCTCTCCCTGGCGCAGCGGCTCCCTTCGGAGAGCGTCCGAGGACCAAGCCTGGGGGAGAGAAAAAGAGAGAGATGCCCTGTGAGGGGCAGCCGGCGCCTCGTTCGCTTCCCCTCGCCCACTCCGACTCGCTTCCCGCCCCACGAGCAGGGGGCGCCAGCGGCGTGCACCGAGCCGGGCCACGCTGCCCGAGCGAAGAAGCGCCCGACCCGGGATAGCGACAATTAGAGCTAGCGCAGCCCCTCCTCCTCCTCGGCCAGGTGGCCGCTGCCCCTACCTCGGCAAAAGCTGCAGTGGCGCCGCCACCCAGCTCCGCTGCTCCTGCCCGGTGCCCGCTCGCCGCTCCGTGCGCAAGGCTGGGGGGAAAGGAGGAGGGGGCGGTGGGGGCGTCGTCGCTTCTCTTCCCCCCCCCACCAGCCACACACAACAGAGACACACACACCAGGCACACGCACAGGCGCTGTCACCCGCCGCCGCCGCCTCCCGGTCCACGCGCTTGCTGATAATAAAGCGCCCCGGCTCCTGCTGCAGCCCCAAACCGAGGGAGCTGTCACCGGTGAAGTGACGTTGGGCTGCTGACGCAAGGAGGGGTAGAAAAAAATTCCCCCCCCCCCACAAAAAAGCCGGATTGTTTTTGAAGGAGGGAGGAGGGAGAGGAGAGGAAGAGGAGGGGAAAAGAGGTGTGGGCAACGAGATACCAATAGTCAGGCGTGGAGCGTGGATACAAACACACAACACGCGCGCACGCGTGAGGATGAGCGAGACAGTCCGTCGCCCTGGGCAAAAAACCTCCAAGCGTATCTCTCGTGTGTGTGTGTGTGTGTGTGTGTGTGTGTGTGTGTGTGTCCTCTCCCCCACCTTCTCCTTTTCTCTGTCCTTTTCCTTCTCTCTCTCTCTCCCTCTCCTTCACCCTCTCCCTTCTCTCTTTCCGTCTCTCCCCCTTTCTCTTTCTCCCTTTTCTTCTGTCTTTCCGTGTCTCTATCCCTCTTTCTCTATCTCCCCCTTCCTTCTCTCCCTCCGCCTGTCTCCCTTTCTCCCTCTCCCTCACCCCCTCTCTCCTCTCTCCCTTTCCTTCTCTCCCTCCGTCTCTCTCCCTCTTTCTTTCTCTCCCTTTCCTTCTCTCTCCGTCTCTCTCTCCCTTTCTCCCTCTCTTTCACCCCCTCTCTCTCCTTCTCTCCCTTTCCTTCTCTCTCTCCGTCTCTCTCCCTCCTTCTCTCTGCCTTTCTCCCTCTTCCTTACCCCTTCTTTCCTTCTCTCTCCCTTTCCTTCTCTCTCTCCGTGTCTCTCTCTCCCTCTCTCTCTTCCTCTCCCTCCCTCCCCCCTTCTCTGTTTCCGTCTCTCTCCCTCCCTCTTTCTCTCTCCCCTCTCCTTCTCTCTTTCTGTCTCTCCCTCCTTCTTCTCTTTCCTTTTTTAAAAAAAATAAATCCTGCAGTTTCTCGCCGCCGCGCAAACCCGCGCACGGGCAATAGCAGCTGCGCCTTCTCCCTTCCAAAATACGCCGGGACGTGATCTGAATAACACCCGGCTTGACCTGCTATTGAAATGCCTCCCGGCTCTTCCTCGAAGGGAGGGCGGCTCTCCTCTACGTTTCGCCGCCTTCCGCAGTGCAAGGGACGGCGGGCTAGTCCCGCTTTTCGCCTCAGACGCGCTCGCCAGTTGCGGCAACTGGGGACTTTCTGCGGGTCCTTCGGGGCGGCCTGTGGGCTTTCCTGGACTAGAAGAGGATGAAGCCCGGGATCGTCGGTACTGACATTGTTAAGAACCCGGGAGATGGGTGGAAATCCAACATTCCTTCCACCTTGCCTGCCTGCCTGATGGTCGGGCTAGTCAGCTTTCTCCGCTGAAACACACGCTTATGCTTGCAATATGTACACACCGGTGAATCTGGAGACAAGCGGTATATATATACCTTCCGCGATGAAAATGATGGAAGGATAGACAGACAGATATCCATGCATGCACTAATAGGGAATATATTCTTCTTTAAGCGCCTTGAATGCCCTGGCACGTGTGATGGATGGCAGGCATCAAAACAAGTTGTCGCGGAATCTGTCTTTTCATTAGCGGTCGCTCCCTTCCCCCCTCCCCTCTCTTTCCGCAGTAATTTAAAAAGAAGCCGGAAAAATGCACCGCAGTGTCTTCAGCCAGGAGCGAGGTCTGGCGCCACCGTGTGCCTGAAATGTGAATTACTTGTCGGAACGAAAAACAATCTCATGCGCGCTTTAGGAAGAGAATGTCAGGTGGAGGTGGACAGGGAAAACCTGTGAGCGCTTTTCTTCCGTTTGCCATTTCTTCCCCAGAAGTCAGGATGGCATGTCTTCTCCGTGTATTCTGATAAGACACTGCAACAAAGTATTTTACTCCCTGAATTTGCTCTTTAATCTTGATTTAACGCATTTCTTCAAGGACAAATGTTTTTAATTTTAAAAAAAATCATTGAAGTATTGTTCAATTTCAGTGGTAAGATTCACTTTCAGTGCAGAGGAAAATTGAAATTTCCAGTTCCTGGAGTAGCTTCTATGTTTGTTTGTTTTTAACGCCCACTATCACCACAAAAAATAAAAGGGACCCAAATGAGGTATTTTGGGCAATCCCAGATACATACACAATGTGCTTCTTTAATAGAAAGAAGGACTAGGGGAGACGTGATAGCAGTGTTCCACTATCTCAGGAGTTGCCACAAAGAAGAGGGAGTCAAACTATTCTCCAAGGCACCTGAGGGTAGGACAAGAAGCAATGGGTGGAAACTAATCAAGGAGACAAGCAACTTAGAACTGAGGAGAAATTTCCTGACAGTTAGAACAATTAATCAGTGGAACTGCTTGCCTCCAGAAGTTGTGAATGCCCCAACACTGGAAGTCTTTAAGAAGATGCTGGATAGCCATTTGTCTGAAACAGTATAGGGTTTCCTGCCTAGGCAGGGGGTTGGACTAGAAGACCTCCAAGGTCCCTTCCAACTCTGCTATTGTATTGTATTGTATGTATCTGGTATTTCCACTGTGAACATAAACTCCTAGAAAAGCTTAGTCTCTATTTGTCAGTATACTAACACCGGAAATAAAATAAATATTTCCCTTGAGGTATTGGCTCCTTCACTGAGTTCATTCATAGGTTTTTCAGAATAAAAGAGCATACTGCAGAATGAATTTCAACAGTACCTTTATTTTACTATTTTTTAATTTATATCCTGCCTTTTATTATTTTTATAAATAACTCAAGGCAGGGAAATACCTGATATCCCTGCTGCCTCCTATTTTCCCCACAACAACAACAATGCTGTGAGTAGAGTGTGGATGAGATAGTAATTGGGCGAAGGTGTGGTGGCCCGGCAGGAGTCGGTGGAGCTGCCGCCAGACTCCGACGGCGAGGGGTCTTATAAGTTGGCTTTGGAGGAGGTGGAGGACCCTGGACAGGGTGTTAGGGCTCGGTCAGAGCTGTTAAAGCTGCCGCCAGTCTCCGACAGCACGGGCGCTGGTGGGTCGGCCTTGGAGAGGGTGGAGGACCCTGGACGGGGTGTCAACGCCACGCAGGGCGGGAGGAGACGTGGTGGCCACCGAATACCTGGGGAGCATTGGATCAAGGGGAAGGTTCCAGCAGGTATTTGGGAATCATGAAGGTGGAAACACAGGAGATGAGTGCGGGCCATCTTAGGGACAATCCATTTCGACCGCATCCAGACCATCAGAACCCAGGGAAAGAGCCCTGCGGTGGGGGATAGTGTTGTGACTCAGCAAAAGCTTGCTGTGAGTTTTTTCGGGATGCAGAAATAATGAGCAGCTGTTGCTTGTTAGGGTTGTCCTCTGCAGATAAAAGACGGATGGTGCCACACCTTAGTTGCAGAAGTCAACGTCGTTCGTCGTTCGTGGTTTGTCGTGTGTGGTTCATCGTTTCGAGATTCAAAGAGGCACTTGGATAAGTGATTTGCTTTCTGTAAATCTGGTTTGCTGTAAGAGCTTTTTGTTTTTGCTTTTGCTGTGTAACTTTTTGCCAGAGACTTTATCTACAATTATTTTTGGGCTCGCAGCCAGCTTGAGCCAGGACTGATAAAGATATTTCCTTTGAAGTTCTGTCTGACTGTAGTCTGTGAACGAGTGAAGAGGGGGGTCAGAACAGAAGGTCACTCAGTTGACTTTCATGCCTAAGGCAGCAATAGAACTCACAAGTCTCCTAGTTTCTAGTCTAGTACTTTAACCACTAGACCCAACTGAAACTCCTTGAGTCCCTTATGAGTTGTAATAGACTACAAAAAAAATCAAATGGCAAATAACTACAACCAATATTTATTTAATTAATTAATTTATATGCCGCCTAGTCGCCCATGGAGACTCAAGGTGGCTTACAGAATATAAGACCACATTTAACACAATAAATCAAATAAATTAATATAGCACAACATAACAAAACCACCTCCCACCCCCCGCCCTGGTGACAGCAGATCACACGAGCTGTTTAATGGGCTCCATCCTGCTCTGAGTTCCCCAAGCCCAGAACCAGGTCTTCAGCGAGTGTGATGGGGAACAACAACGCTACATGACTTTCTGATAAATAGGTATTTTGTAATTAACCAAGTTCATAATCGTGGCCACTTTGTGAAAGTGTTGCAGCAAGCTTTGTGATGTACCCTTTTGTCCAAATTTTAACTATTCTTTTATGGTATTGGATTTAGAAAACTATTCAACTCCCAAATGAGGGTATGTTGTATCCAAATGTGGAGGGAAGACAATTAAAAGCAAAATAACGTGTGTCCAAATAAAACTCACATTGTGTTACAAAATATCTTTCAGGAGATTCACAATGAACCTAATCTAGACCAGAGAGCACAGCCACATTTTCAATGCCTTGTGAAACTCTTGTAGGATTTTAAAAATGTCTGGATGGATGGTATTCCAGAGGGTAGGTGCCACAACAAAAATATTGTGTTACCAAAGTGGCATTCCTTGATGTCTAGGTTGTATTTCAAACAGCGCTTTGCAGAAAACTAGGAACTATTGGAACTTGCAAAGCACTTGGGACTTGTGGGTGTACTGAGATGCACTCATCACTCCTTGTGCCACTGCATTTTGGACCAGCCTGTTGCATCCAGGTGATGATGAAGGACAGCCCCAAGCAGAATGAATTTCAGTAGTCTATCCATGAGGTGACTAAAGCATCCATGAGCATCTAAAGGACCTCCCATTCTAGAAATGGGTACAACTGGTATACAAGATGAACCTGTGTAAAGGTCCCCGTGGCCACTGCCTCTTCAAACTGTTTAGTTCAGGATGAGGCTGTTGTTGCTAAATTTATTTGCCATCCATCTTGGTTCGGAGTGAATAAAAGAGACTTTTAAAAGATAAAAAAGGGAATATCTGTCTCATTAGCCCAGAGCCTTCATTGACTTCAGACTCTCAAGAACTCTACATTCTTGCCTGAAAAGGAGTTTTGGAAACAAAACAATCTTAATATTAGAAAGACCTATTTCCTTTAGACTCCTGATCGACACTGCTTAAGAATTACACATTTTCTCCTTACTGTAATATGATAAGTGTTGGTGGCCTCTACTGGACAACACCTAGATTTGTTCAGTTTAACTATAACAGCATCAGAAAGTGAATATTATTGTCAAGGGTAAGCTGGTAAATGTTTAATAACCAATTCTGCCATCAAAAGCCTGATCAGTGTACTAGGAATCATGATTCAGTTCTGTTCTCAGTTGGCTTGCAAACTTCCAGAATTTAACAATTTAACAGTTGCCAATTTAACAATCGGCTATTGCTAACCAATACAATCTGGCTTCTGTCCACTATTGGTTACAGTTATTATCAATGGAGGATTTTAAAGTTTTCTTTGTAATATGTTATTTGACTTGAAGGGCATAGACAACAATATGCTTGCAGAAAAATGACTAACCATATTGATTGAACGTATGCCCTGTTTCCCAAAAAATAAGACAGGGTCCTATTTTCTTTTGATCCCTGAAATAAATGCTTGGCCTTATTTTCAGGGCGGTCTTATTATTTTTGAGGTGCAGGAGCCGTGGTGGGTTTCAAAAAAATTTAGACCCTCAAAAGCCCAATTGGGCTTACTATCCGGGAAGGTCTTATTTTTAGGGAAACATGGTACATACTATGCATAGAATTTCTAACATACTGATCCTCATTGTCGGGAATTACATCCATGAGATCAATATTACTCTGTCAAAACAGGTTCAAATAATAGGAAAGGAAGGAACGATCCCAAAATTGAAGCAATGTGGGCTATAGCAGATAAGCATTGCCTATTAATGAGGATGCTGCTTAATTATACTCTTACACAGAATATTATCAGTTCTGTTCAGTAGCAGATGAGCTCATATAGTGAAAAGTTGGAAATTTCAAATTTTCTTTTTCAAAAACTTTCTGGTTTATCCTCTTATTTCCACCTCCTGCTGTCAGGCACAAGAAATCAGGGGCTAGGATAGAGTTCAAAAGCATTGTGAATTTATTCCATGCAATCTATACATTGATCTGATCCACTAATGGACATGCCTGATGAGAGTCAATGGATTTCAAGGGCAACTGGACTAAGGTCTCTTTCAGACCAGACTGATAATGTGTTTGACTCCCATCCCTCCCACTCCTGGTCATCTCCTACACCTGCCTTGGTATAGGGCATGGGTCACTGACCTGTGGCTCTGGAACCACATGCAGCTCTTTCATCCCTCTGCTGCAGCTCCCTGTTGCCAGTCGGCTCCACAATTGATAGGATTTTCAGTTAGGACAGGTACAGGAAAAAGGATGCCACACTAGGAGAAGATTCTATGATGGAGGAAGCAGGCTTCCAGTCAGCTCCAGAATTGAATGGGGGGTTTCCGGTTAGGACCTTTGTGGCTCTCTGAGTGTTTAAGGACCCCTGGTATAGAAGCTTGGCAGTTTTTGCTTCTACCACCAACTTTCTTCCAGGGAGTTCCCTTTACTTATTATCTTTGCGTGTGAGACATTAGGATCCCACATCCTGTACATCTTACAAGTAAGTACAAGAAGTAAAGCTGAGAAAATGAGATATATTCTAACATCATTCATGGCTCTGAATCATTAGAAAAATTGTCTAGAGAAGTCACCTCCACCATCATTTGGAAAACCAATTAATTTAATAGATAAAAATAACATTTAATAAAAAGGGAAAAATAGCTAAAATAAAAGCATCTTAAAAGAACAAAATAATATGAGGAACAGGGTGATTCATGAAAGGGTGGTGGTGATTTTTTCCTACTTTATAATGCAACGCTGCTTTAAAGAAGATGTGTTGCATGGATAAAGTATGCAATGACTGAGCATGTATACAGACAATAAAATACTAACTATCACACATTAAGAAATCACAAAATTATGTGAGCTAAAGTCCACAGGTCTTAAAGTTTCCAAGGTGTTATCTTTGTGCTTTTGTTACCTGGAAAACTCTTCTTCCTGCAATTTCCAGCTTGAAGTTGAGCTCAGAAGATTCCATATTTGTTTTTGACCTCTTACTGTATAAAGCAATTTCTGCTTGATTTTAAAAGAAGATTGCATCACTTGGAGAAAGGCGAGGGGCAAGGGGAATCTGCTTGTTGCATTTGTGCCCAAATCTGCACTTCTGCTGGAGGTGGGAAAGAGATGCAGTTGAATGTCTGATCCACAGCTGTGAATGTGGAGCAGAGCGAGGCGAGATGGGGGTGAGGCTTGCCTGCCTATTCCCTATAAAAGCACTTCCCATGTCATCAGCCTGCTTCGTTTTGTCCATACTAAATAGAGTAGGATTGGAACTGGCATGATAAGAAAGATAAAAGTGTGTTTATGCATGCACACGCATAGTGAATGTTTTTGGCTTCCCCGTATATATATGTAAATATATATATGCTTGTCTACACAGGATGATGTACTGTTTTTTTCAGATACAAAAGTATAAGAATGGATTTTTCACTGAAATTTGATTTTAAAACAATTGACTATGTATGCTCATTTGTAGCAATAGTATAACATTGTCACTATGTTGTACTATTAACCTGAAGCCATAATTAGCTCCCCTGGTCTTGAATACTCGGCTTTTGCCATTTCAATTTTGCAAGCATTACATTTGCTGGGACAATTCTTTCTTCCCGAACTTCTACTGCCTGCCAGAAATTTCAATGCTGTGGGATAAGGAAAGGAATAACACAGAAAATGTAAATAAATTATAGAAAATGGGATGGCATGAATGTCATTTTTAGACAGTACACGAGATTCTTTTGAATGACCTCAGAGTTGGTAGCTGAGTGGTCTGCGGAAAGGAAGGAAGGAAGGAAGGAAGGAAAGAAGGAAAGAAGGAAAGAAGGAAAGAAGGAAAGAAGGAAAGAAGGAAAGAAGGAAAGAAGGAAAGAAGGAAAGAAGGAAAGAAGGAAAGAAGGAAATTGGAATCACTTTCTGTGTAACAGTTGTTGCCAATGTCTTATAACAAACTTCCGAATTAGTATAAGTCACTAGAGATACAGATCCTAATTGGACCAAGCATGAGCTCAGCATAAATGTTCCAAAGGTTCTTCTACCTTACCAGAAGCATCAAAAATATTCTCCCTCACTTCCTTGACCCTGCCTTCTGGGACAGATCTCTGAAAAAATTAAGAAAGAAAGAAAAATACAGCTAGCAAAGCAGTCCCGTGTTAAGGCTTTCTAGATAACAAGCAAATTAAATTGCACCAGAAACCAATCAGGAACCAGAGGCAACTTGGAAAATAGAAATGTTCCATGGTCATATCAAGGTAGACCATTAACATCTGCAACTCTACTTTCTTGACCAGTTCCAGCTTTCAGTTGGTCTTCAAGAGCAGCCCCATGTAGACATCACTGCATAATCCAATAGAGAGATGACCGAAGTAGGAAGGACTATGATTAAAACTCCTAATCCAGAAATAGATCCAATTGGCACATAAGGTGAAGTTGTACAAAGACCCTCCTGGCCATGGCTCCAACTTGCTCTTCAAGCAGAGTAGGCAGTTCAAGAGACCTCCCACTTTGCCTACCAGCTTCATATGGAGAAACATAGCATCAACCAGGTGCAAGAATGGAAAATACCAAAATTAGAACCCAAGAAACCCCAAACCCTGAACTACTTGATCTAATCAGGGATGAATTGGGTCCTATTTTTTCCCATTCAGAACAATCCAATTTTGGATATATTTTATGTTAGTTGAAAAGGGTTGAAAATAGTTGTCTGGATTTGCTGGGGGAAATAGTATCCTTTGGGCATAATATAATGGTTGTTTCATGAGGTACTGTAGATTGGAAGTATTATGCCTAAAAACTTGAACCTCCTCTTGGATCCACTTAGAACCTCTTTTGAGTTTTCTGCTGAAAAGTTTGCCACTGAAATTTGATAGTGACCCCTAATAACAGGCAGGCTGGAATAGTAATTCTTTACTCTTTATTCTTGAGAATGGCAGCAATTTCTGAGACACTGGAGAATGGAAATGATTGTTGTCTACAGGTAACCAAGAATTATTGTATACTATGTTATTAAACTACTGAGCTCCCTAATGCAATGTCTTTTTAGACATGGTAAAAGAATACTTGACAACTGGAATTGTGTTTTGGTGGCCCAAGAAGAAACAGATAGTAATATTCCAAATTATATTTTTGCAGAAAGTCTTCCAGCAGGCCCTGGCTCAGAAAGATTTATGAACCCTCTTGAATGTCTATTTTAATTTCAGTGAATTCCCTGACATACTGCTATTATTGTATTAGTCCAGAATTATTTTTATGATGTTTTTAAACCTATTGTATATCACCTTCGGTCATTTTCAATTAGGTGGCCTTGTACGTCAAATGTATCTAATCCCTTCCTTTTCAGCACTGGAGTCTCATCTAAATATCTTTTTTCTCCCTACAGCTTCATTTACCCTTAAAAATAAAAGTATAGTCAATCTTTCATCATCTGATCTAGCAATCCCTCAGTTTTGTGTGGTGTAATTTTAAAAAGCTTTATACATCATATATTCTAAGCTTCACTGAGAACAAGCAGGAATCCACATGGAGAACAAAATCTGAAGTACAGCTCATATATATGTTTCTCTGACTGAAAACAGAGGAAGTCTGTATAGATCAGTGTTTTCTCAAACTTAGCAACTGTAAAATATGTGGACTTCAACTCCCAGAATTCTCCAGCCATGCTGGTTGAAGAATTCTAGGAGTTGAAGTACGCATATCTTACAGATGTGGGATTCACTTACCTTCCCTACTGGTTTGCAAATGTGAGCATGGGCCTCGTCTGCACATGCTCACCGCCTTCTGCCCATGCGCAGTGCTCGCACATTACATTGGGGCGGTGGGCGGAGTCTCCCGCAGCGGCCACTATCAGTTTGCCTGAAACAGAGAGAACTGGCTGAATACCACCTCTGATATCTTAGATTTATTATCATTGAGAAACACCTGTCTAGATAATGCTCCAGTTACTGCAGACTCTCTTTAAATTTACCAACAGAATATTTTTCAGCTACTTTTTATCAGTTTATTGACATAATGTGCGTAAACTATTGAAACGTAAATTGCTGAAACAAAATTAGCTTGTTCTTAATGCCAGTTTTCTGGTAATCTGGATCTTACAGGAAGTTCAGTCTCTCGGGATGTTCAGACCAAGGTAGACAAGGGTCTCAAAAGTATATTGTAATAATTGTGGAAGGGCAACATTCAAGCCCATAGGCATTTCATCTCATTTTTCAGTCTTATACTTCTAAGAATCCATGAACTTGAGTTGTTTAACAGAGAAACTTGAATATGCCTTGATGTCAAAGCAGTCATATCATTGATTGATTAGATCACATTTAATCATGTTAGACAAGCTAATGTTTCTGCAGTCAATAGTGAATATGATGGAAAAAGCAATCTCCTTCACCTTTATTTCTTAATCATGAAAAGCCAATAATTATAACAGGCAGGAGAGCAAAAAGAGAGAGAGGAGATTTTCTTGGACATAGTGGCCAAGCTGTGAGAGAGAGAGAGAGAGAGAGGGAGAGAGAGAGAGAGAGAGAGAGAGAGAGAGAGAAGGGAGGGGGAGGGAGGGAGGGAGGGGAGAGAGGGGGAGGAGGGAGGGAGGTAAGAGAGAGGGAGTGGGAGGGGAGGGAGGGAGAGAGAAGAGAGAGACAGAGACAGAGACAGAGCTGCAAAAGTAGAAATAGTATCCAGGTAGTCAACTTATGATTATTTTTTAAGCATTTTTTTTTGCATTGGTCGTTAAGCAAACATCCTGGTCATTAAGCAAATCCATGTTATCCAATTTATATTTTTCTTCCAGAAACCAGCAAAAAAAATCTTGAAAATTGTTTTTATGTGACTGCGGGACACTGCAAATAGCCATAAAGGTGAGCTGGTTGCCAAGCACCCAAAAGGAGATCACACAATGGCTATTATAACTTCAAAATCAGGTTTGAGAAGTCTGTCATAGCTTCCAACAGTCACTTATGCAACTGGTCATAAGTTGAGGTCTAACTGTACCTATTAGCTTGCGAATAGGACAGAATCTGTTGCTTGTAGGTTTTTGTTTTGGTAGTAAATATACATCCACTTAGATGGGAGGAATCAGGTTTGAAATATTTCACATAAGAACTAAACACACCAACACCATTTGCATCCCTGGGACCCAAAATCCAAGATCCCAATACTATTATTAATATTTAGAAAGATTTCAAATGGTAACTTGTAGGTTTGGCCTGAAAACAATTCAGTAATCAGGAGCTAAGCTTATTCTCTCTCATTCAAGATCCCAAGTTTCAACAAAGCCATGTGGCTGATACTTATCAGATTTAAACTATGCAAAATTTGGCCCATCCCTGCAGTCCTCAGCATGAGCTACAATATGTCACGTACACCACTCTTGAATTCCCACCAAGCCTCAGCTGACTTTTTCGTGTTTATAAAAAGGAAAGTTGGCATGCCTTAAAGTTAAATCTCTCTGGACCTGACAGAGCCCTCATAGGACATACAGTCCATTTCCCCCATCCAAAAAAAGTAGACTTCCTTGCCCAGGAAAGGAGGACAAGCCATGCTTCTGTTGTTTTTGAACAACTAGTGCACATACATTTGCCATAAATAAATTCCAGGATTCATCTTGTTATTCTGACTGGTAAGTAGCAGTTGAGATAACAGAAGATGTCTTGCTCTCTGAGGTAAAGGGTGAAAAAGCAGCCTTTTCCCCTTTCGTGGATTGGGAGGTTGAAGTTACATTTGTGCTGGGAGAGGTAGGAGAGTATCCTTCCCAATTCTGGTATTTTTATGCACACCCACACGATGGATTCGCACTGTAACTGCCAGAATTGCATCTGGATTAAAATTCCATGAATGAATGAATGAACCTCCCAACACATCTGGCTGACCCAAGGCTTGGGGAAATTGTGACCATGGAATTATTGGTCTGGTAATCCTAACACATCTGGGGAGTACTGTTCCAGTTGTTTGCTGCCGGTTAGAAAAGCACATATCCAGCTTTCCTTATAACCTCCTGAATGCACTTACTGAAATTATTGAGTATTGTATAGTTTAGAAAACCAAAAGTTTGGTGAGGAAATGAGGCTTCTTGAAAACTAAACCCAGGAACACCACAGGAGACTCCCCGAGAGCCATATATCCTGAAAGACAGATTTCCTGATGGTTAAAAGGCTAAAAGCCTTGTTAAACATTGACATCCATGGCCATCGATTGTGGATTTAGATGTTCTTTTTAAGGTTAACCACTGATGGAGAGGGCATATTTTGTCTTCTTTACGCAGTTACCCACAAAGAGTAGCTTAGCAAACTATCAAATTATTAATTGTCATAATTAACCAATATGGTTTTTAATCTCTAAGGGTCGAGCTCCACTCCAGTGAAGTGAGAACTACGGGCAGAAAGATGGAAAGAGAGAAAATGCATCAGTTAAAGCCAAGCTCCAGGGAAAGATTTAAAGGATCAGGTTTCATAGTTCAATCTGGTTACAGCAGGAGTTTTCAAGCTGTGGCTTTTTACCTCCCTCCCCAGAATAGGAGCAATTTTGCAAGTTTTTTAAAGATAAAGAACGCACAGCTTGGGTATTGCCAAAGTTGGCTTGTCCAGAAAAAGCGGGTTGCAAAACTCAGAATGAATCGTGATAGCATCACTTTCTTAAGACATCCCAAAGTGAAAATCTTTCACTTCTCATCCAAGAAACTTTTTCAGTTCAGTTCTTCTTGGATGAAAAGTAAACATTTTCAAAGGGGAAAAAAAGAAGAAGAAAGTCCAGTTGTCTTTTGGAAAAAGCATCTTTGGGACAATCATGACCTGGATGATTGAGAATCTCCATAGAACTTCCTTAAGACCTTGGAAAGGTCAATAGGAAGCAAATCCCACCCTACCCCCAAGATTTTCAAGATGGCTAGACCTAGGACAAAGAGGAGAGAGCATAGCCCAGAGTGAGTTCTGGAAGTGCAAGCCAGGGAAAAGAAATCCGACTGAATTTTGACAACAGTCTTTGCATGCACGAACATATGAAAAGTTGGCAGGTGGGTCAAACTCATTGGAGTGGAGGCTTGCAAAGACAACGCTTGGACCAAAGCCATATCAGCTTTTAAGAGATGGCTAAATCTCTTGGTCTAACCATCTGTCAAAACCATCTGCCAACCACGGTACTTTTATTCATTATATATTTATTCCTTTATTTTTCAGTTTTATTCATGAGGGGACCACAGAACTGTATTTATCATCTTAAAGAATCATGGTTCTAAAAAGTTGAGAACCTCTGATATAGAATTATTCTGGTGTCTGATAAGTTTGATTGACAAGAGGCATTGCCAGTTAAGAAATATATTCTATCCTATGATGTTAGTGGTTTGTAAAACAAGTGCATGTGGTTATTAGGTAAGCATGGAAACAAAATAATAGGGAAATTATTTGATGGATTTATTAAAATATTTAAAGCTGCCTATCAATCATATATGGTCAAGGATCAAATTTTGCAAACATACTAAAGCAAATTAAACATGTTCCTAAATGCACAAAGAACTACAATATTTGTGGAAAGAGTGTGAAATGCGCCAAGAACCAATTGAAACTAAATCCTGGGAAGAATGCTACACTGTCTGATTTAATCTTGGTGGCTGCATTGAATGGGAGAGCGGCTGTAGCCTTGGATTGGATCACATCTGCGTGATGTACCCATGACTCCCAGCACAGTAAAGGTATTTCTGCTGTTTTCTCAAATGGCCATGAAGACCTGCTTATCTGCCCCTACTTGAGACTCTGAATGTGTGAACCCATTTCTTGGCTACTTGGGCAACTATGGCAACTTTGCAAGCCATGGACTTCAACTCCCAGAATTCTTGAGCCATTTACTGGTCATAAAGTTGCCATAATTGCTTACCCATGATCTATTACAATAGTTTCACTCAGCAATATTTTTATTTCATATTGTTTTGATTTTGTTTTTATGATGTATGTTGCCCAGAGTCACTTGCTGAGATTGACAGCTGTAGCAATCCAATAAATAAAAATTTGTTAATTAATTTTAAAAAATCAGGAAATAATTGGAATATCAAAGAAAGTGGCAGATAATTTTCCTCAGTCTACATTTGAGTCAAATTTTCCATGAAGGTTCCTATGGAATCCAGAGAAGGAATAAAAACCTCAGTTGACTAAACAAAAACTTGGATAAAAGGTAATAGAAACTCATGTCTGTAACAAAATCATCTCCCTCTACTGCTCCCTTCCTGCTATAGCCACAATTGCTTAGGGCAGCACATGTAAAGGAATATTTGTGTGATTATGCCTCTCCTCAAGATATTGTATGTATTATAGTTTGCCCAGCCCTTCAGTATATTGACATTTTAATTGATATTAGGAAATGTAAAAAAAGATTGAATAAATCAGAACAAAAAAGGTCTCAGCATTCAGTATGATTATCATCCCTGTCAATGGATTCCATTTTGTCATGATACACAGCTAGGTAATGGCAAACCCCTAGAAGAGTCATTCATACCAGCAAGATCTCAATTGAAGATTCAGACTAAATATATCTGACAACACATTTGCAGTGATATATTAAAAAGTATATATTCTAAAATAAGAAGAGATAGAATCAGAATTAAAGGGATGGTGAATGAATCTGCACAGATATCAAAAAAATTGGCCAATATTGGCCAAGAATTTCATATTGAAGTAGTTTGATCAGATAAAGAGAGTGAAAGAAGATTAAAGAGAAAGATAAGAAATAGATGAAAAAGATATTCAGTTTAAAGAATAAAAGGCAATTTATGCATCAATGCATTGAAACTAGTGAAAGCTAGAATAGTTTGCAAGAATAAAAAAGTATAGAGAATTATAGAAAAATATGCTAGTTTAAATTAGATTTAGTTAAATTTCCCTTTATTTTCTATTCTTTCCTGCCTTTCATTTATTTTCACTAATTCATATTCTTTCACTGTACTTTACATAATGTTACTTACTCCCAAATGGAACAGCATGATGTGGAAATAATAGATGATAGATATTAGATAGATGGATGGATGGATGGATGGATGGATGGATGGATGGAGAGAGAGAGAGAGAGAGAGATGATAGATGATAGAGAGGGAGGGGAGAGAGACAGAGACAGAGACTGAGAGAGATATGATAGAAAGATAGAGAGGGGGAGAGAGATAGAGACAGACAGAGATAGAGAAATAGATGATAGATAGATTCAGACCTGCTTAAATTACAGCCAGATTTTACTTTCCTTGGTTCTCTGAGATTTTTTTCTACATGAAAATTTAATAAACTATTTAAAGAATAACATTCAAGTGGCCTCGTTGTCTCTAGACTGGCATAACAGTACAGGTCATATATAAATAATGGCACTAGAAATTGTGGTTCAATTATTAATAGATGGTTATTATCAATAAACAAGTATATAAATTGCATTTTCTTACAATAATCCATGTCCATTAGATTCCCTTTCCCAAGTGCATAAATAGAACCACATTCCCCAAGCTTGCATAATATATTTATGGAGTTCAGAAAATGGTCACAGTCATTCTATTTAAAAACAGAGCAAGAGGTTAAAGCTCTGTTCTGTACTTTGCAAAATAAAGTAAAAAAAAAAAAAAGCTACTGCTTTCCACTTGGCCCTAACTCCACCTCCCACACCCAAAATAACATTCCCTGAAAACAAAGTACACAACACTGCATACATAGTAACACAAAGACAAACATTTTGATTGCTCTCGGATTTGCATGCAAACATATCTGAGAACTATATTTGATATTCTAAATATGTATAGAAGGATATATTTAAATAAGATTACATGGTATGAAAACAATTAACTGATCTTTCTCTTTCAATGTATTCACTGTGGAAAAATCTGCTTCTGCCTCCCAGACTTTGGACCTACAAGTATCCATATCTCTTGTACACAGATAGTCCCCAACTTACAATCAGTTGCTTAGAGTCAGTTGGAAGTTACAACAGACTTCCCTTGGAGATACTTATGGTCTGGATTCAAAGTTGAGGGGTCTTTGGTGCTCTCTGAGGTTGGTTGTTTTCTTGCAGATGTCTCTTTACCCAAACTGGGTAACATCATCAGCGCATTTCAATACTGAGCTATAAATATTCTCCTTTATTGAATTCAAAGTTCCAACAATTGTCCCCCATCACCATCATGTCATCGCATTTAGCAATTGTCCCGCACTTATGGCTGTTGGCAGTTTCCCACGGTAACGTGGCTGCATTTTACAACGGTTTTGCTAAAAACCAGCATTTATTTGGTTTACTTAACAGCTGTGGCATTTGCTTAGTGATTACCACAAAAAAAGCTAGTAAAATTGGGTCAATCATGTAGAGACCTGAATTATGACCAAAGATGAAAACTAATCCAAACTAAAAGAAAAAAAAAAAGAAGATGCAGAAAAGAGAAAAAAAAATAGTAAGGAAAGAAAAGTAAGAATTCAATAAAGAAACAGAGGAGAAATATATAAAGAAATTGCCACGTCATCACAACAATTTTCATCTTCTTTTAAAGTGATGTCATTTAAATGATGTCATTTCAGCCCTGATCAGGATTCAGATGTTTATCAAGTGACTTTTGCAAATCCAATATGAGAAAGTTATCCAAGACACTTTTTTGATATTTGTTTATCCCTTTAATTATTAAGATATCAGACAATTTCATTTGTATATCCTGTATAATAAGCTGTCTTGTGATCTCCTTACAGTGTCAAGAAGCAACTGTCAGGAGCACTTATGGGTGATCTCAAGTCCTTTCCTTGTCCAGAAATGATTTATGAAGAACTGGTTTTCAAAATTCCTCTCTGGACAAGGATGAGAAAGTCAGTTCCATGGATCAAATATTATAGCCCCTTTCCCACTCCCAACCCATTGGAATGCTTACTCTGGCGCTGGGAAGATTAAATTAATATTTGTGCTTATATCTATTGAAGAGAAAAAGAATGCAAAATAATAAACAAGCATACAATTCACATTGAAGGGAATACAATAGTGTCAGTTGTTTACCTAGAGTGCTCATGGTAGCAAGCCACAAATCATTCTAGAAGGAAAGACGTCAACTATTAACTTTAGTCAAGGCAGGAAACTGGTTAGTTCCCAACATGGCTTGAGTCCTGCTGGAGTAAACTAACTAACTAAACAAAGTCGCATCATGAAGCTTGCTAGGTTTTAATTAGCTTATTAGTTTTTAATACTTATTAGTTAAGTGCTATGCCATAGAGAAAAGTTACTCAGGAAGAGATAGCTTGATTAAGCAATCTCTGTTTTACAAGAAGGAAAAAAAGCACAGGACAAACCTTTAAGGGTAAAAGCAGATATATGGGTTCATGGGTTATGTACTCAACATCCCAGAATGCTCTTCCAGCCTTACTGTTCAACCACATTAGGTTCTTCAGAAACAAAGAACAAAATGAACCGGTAGTAAAAAAAATGGAAACCCACCACTGGCACAGCTCATTTACCAGTCACCTTGTTTATCAGTGGAAATCCTGGTCCAATTGTTGTCATAAGTCGAGGACTACCTGTATACAAGAATTCAGATGCCTCCCTAAATGTTGGAAATATAATCAAACACCGAGTTCCTACTACTACATGTAGTGGTAATGTAGGAAAGCAAATGAATATGGGCAAAGGATTTGAAGGTGGTTGGAAGAAATGACTGGACAGAGATTGGAACTCAGACCAGAAATATTCCTACTACTAGGAATTATCAAAAATGTTTTAAGCAAGGTTTAACATATTTAACACTACATATCATAACAGCTGCGAGAATTGTTTATGCCCAACAATGGAAGAGTAGAAACATACCTAAAGAAAAGGAAATAACAAAGAAAATACTTGATTGTGCAGAATGTGATAGACTGACACTAGAACTGAAAAATAAAGGAGAAACAGAGTACTATGGGATTTAGGATAGATTTTATCAATGAATGGATTTAAGGAAGGGAAGCTGGAACAAATAAACACAAGGATGCATAAATTGAAACAAGAACCAATATAGGTGATTATATTACATAATTGTAAATGTAACTGCAAGCGTGTAGAAGAGGTTAAATATGTACAGGTATATAATTAGTAAGTAATAATGTGTATTGAATGTGCAAGAGACTTATGCTATACTCTGTATGGTGGGGAGATCACCAAGACAATTTCACCATGTCCAACGTTTTCTTTTTTAACAATGAAACTTTATTTTTTTTTTAAAAGAATTCAGGTGCCTCAACATTCACATTTTGGCATGTTTTGGAGAATCCCACTGAAACATAAAGGGTCAATTGTAACTTTAGACTCTACCTTAGAGATGAAGAGTAGACAATAGAAGAGGAAGTGATCTAAGGGCCGAATCTAGCATGGCAACAATACATGGTTCCAAAGGTAGCCATATTCTTGTATAAAGAGGTCTGATCCCTACAAGCCACCCCAGCAAATTACCAAGGTTTGGTTAACTCAGAAACATGGGAAGAAAACATCTAGAATTTAAGTTCTGGATCCTAGACCTACATAAAAGCTTTGACTTCTTGGTAATGCAGATAGCAAATCATTTCTGTATATACGGCATCAGCCTTGTCTGCAATAAAGAGTCTAATCCAGCCAAGTCATGTCTGAAAGTCTTCTGCCAAGTAAAACCGTTCTTGAACAAGCAATTAAGTGTCTGAAGAGCCAGGTTTACTGTTAAGTTCTGGCAAGAAGCCTGATGTGCTCTAAACAAGAAAAAAATCCCAAATATTGTCCTTGGACAAAGCAAAGTCATAGATAGCTACAGACTTCCTGGTGAGGGAAAGGATATGAAAATGTCTGAAAAGTACACCAGAGTTGGAAGACAAATAGCATGCTTGAACCTATTTTCCCATTCATTCAATGAGAGAAAAAAAGTCACCAAAGACTTCTCTATTATTACAGAGTTGGGATAATACCACAGAAACATCAGAAAACTGCACTTGGTGCTAGGTTATGCAAAACCATCAGCTGCCAAATTGTTTCATGCAATTCAAGGCACCTAGCTGTTTATCTGGGATGTCGTGTGATAATCCAAATTCTAAGGAAGACCTTTAGCAACAATCCACAATCTTCATGTGTGCTGATTTGGGAAAGAATTAGAAGCCCTTTAAGATACATTTCAGCGAATCCTCTCCAAAGGTTGCTCTGAAATATCAGTTCACAGATATGCTCTTTCCAAAAATTTCCTGCAATTTCCTCCTTCTAACAGTTGTCACTGGAGAATGAAGCTTCTCCAAGCTGTAGTTAATAGGGATCCATTTCATTCCACAACAATACAGCAGACATGAATTAACCATTTTGCTATTTCAGCAGAGCTTGAACACGCTCAGATGGTGAATTTTCCAATGAATTCTATCCTCTAAAAGTATTATTGGTCTTCATAATATATATGTATAAAAAAAAAAGGCTTGGGGATTGTTCCCCAAGCTGGTGTCCTCCAAATGTTTCGGAGTATGATTCCCATCAGCTTCAGCCAGCATGAACAATGGACAGTGGTGGGTTGCAGGTGGTACGCCCCAGTACGGGCTTACCAGATCCTTCCCGGAGCACTGGATACTGTTCCGGTATGGTGCTCCGGAGGGCCCACCCACCTTCCCGCACTCCTTACTGGTGATTTATGCTTTTGGCACTTCCGTGCACGCGCATGGTGCATACAGCACCTGCATGATGCTCTGCAGAGCAGCTGGAGCATCATGGAGGCTTGTGGAAGCGTTCATTTGATGCTAGAATGCATCCGTGCGCCGCACACATGCATGTGGGTAACTCCGGGGCCGTTCCAACCGTACAGGTTGGAATCCAGAACCCACCACTGACAATGGAGGAAAGTTATGCAAGTTGTAGTCCAAGGCACCAGTGCCAGGAATACTGCACTGAATAAACCCAATGTTAGGCAAACTGATTGCATGTCTCAAGATACTTTTCCTTTTACCTATAATGTCATACACTCCTCCAAACATTCTCCAGACATTGGAAGTTTCCTATTAGTTAAATCTACTAGAATACTTATTCTTGGGGTAGAAAACTCTACTTCCTACTGCCCATATGCTTCATGCAAAGGTACATCTGGAAGCTGCTCAAGTCAACTGGGTTTTGTTTGATTTATGTCTGATTAATTTCACATAATAAGTGTGTCTTTGAATAGGGAAAAGTCTTCAGATGCACCAAATTATCATCATACAGTGAGCATCCTAGTTGCTATACAATGTGATTCTCTGATTTGGAAGCACACTGCTTAAGTTTCCAGCTTACAAATTCATTTCCTAAGCAGATCTAACATCATCATTAACTAAGGAATAGTCAATACTTTGCTTAATATAAAGCACTGGAGTAGAGTTCTATGGTCAGACTTTCTACTCTCATCCTCCATATGCGTCCTGACACAAATGGTGATCTTTAGAGCAAAAGTGATCAATGCTACCAGGAGGCTATTTGCACTGCCCCTGTATGTTAAGGTGTGTGATTTCCCAAAAATGCTTTCATGTAATACAGGCTCCCTATTTATAATCATGCAGTAATGTCCTTTTGATGTTAGAGCCATCATGTAAAACATTTTTTAAAAATACCACTTAATATGGATAGCTAATGTTTATATAATTCATAAACCATGAGATAGATAATAATGGCAGCATAATAAAATAGACACCTTCCTTAACAAAAACAGCTTATAATTTACCATATTCTTCAGAGTATTGTACAAGATGTTGCAAAGTATAAGATGCACCTAGGTTTTGGGGAGGGAAACTAGAAAAAAAAATCTGCCTCTACCTCCCAGCAATTTGCCTTCTTGCAGCAAACAGCAAACAGCCTGTTTCAGTTTCAGTTTAGCCTTAATAGCACAAGGAAAAAAATTCTGCCTCACAGCAATTTGCCTCCTTGTAGCAAACAGCATGTTTCAGTTTCAATTTCAACACAGCCAGATTAGCAGAAACAGCTGATTGTCAGTTGGATCGGTCTCCCAATTAGCTGTTTCACACTGCAGGGATTGACATAGCCTATTGCCGCCTCCGTGCACCCATTTTCAGCCTCTGGACACCCCATTTTTTAGCCTCTGTGCGCCTCATTTTCCTCCCATTCTGGGAGGTGGGGATTGGAATGAGCAGAAAATGGGGTGCATGGAGGCTGAAAATGGGGTGTGAGTAATGCAGCAATAGACTGCATTAGGTAATAGGCAATGGCAGCAATAGGCAATCCCTGCAGCCCGAAACAGCTGATGGTCGAGAGGCCAATCCAACCAACAATCAGCTGCTTGCGCTAATCAAGCTGTGCTGAAGCTGAAACTGAAATAAGCTGTTTGCAGTTTGCTGCAAGGAAGCAAATTGCTGGGAGGCAGAGGCCAAAGGGTGGGGCCAGTGGGTGGGCAGGGCTACATTCGGTGTATAAGATGCACCCAAATTTTCACCCGCTTTTAGGGGGAGAAAAGTGCCTCTCAAAACTTCGCCCCTTCACCAAAATGGCTGTGTATAGCTTTTAGAATGCTTTCAGAGAGCTCCTGGGAGCTGGGGAGGGCAGAAATGAGCGAAAAATTGTCTGTTTTTGCCCCCCAGCAGCACTCTATAAGCTTCCTAAAGGCTATCCGTGCCCTTTTTTTTGATGAAAAATGGACCCATTTTTGCAAAAAACAGTCCCTTTTTGCTTGTTTTCGCCCCCCACCCCACCCAAGGAGCACTCTACAAGCCTCCTAAAGGCTATTCATGCCCCTTTTTTAAAAAATGGGCCTGTTTTTGTGAAAACTGGCCATCTTTGGGAGATTTGCAGAGTGCAGAAACTTTTTTTTAAATTTTCCTCTTCAAAACCTTGCTGCGTCTTATACCCTGATGCATCTTATACTCCAAAAAATATGGTAATCTCTTCTACTGTATATTTCGAAGCAGATGCTTTAGTACAAGATCATTTATAAAGTCATCATCATATAATAATGGCTTAACTAGGTAAATGTGTAAATCCTATCTGAAATCTATAGAACTGAAGAAGCCAATGAAGGAAGCTGAGGCATTTGAAATTAGGAAATAATGCAAGGAGATAACCACGAAGGGGGCTATTACAACTCTAATGCTTTGCTGCCCTCTAGTATCATTCTCCAGATTTTTGCTGATCTGGTAATTCTATTCAAGCAGATCATCTCTCTTTTTCTACTTATCTGTCTTTCATCTCCCCCCTAAAAACTGCTTTGGGAAATCAATAAGGTCATTGGGGCATAGCAGACTTTGTCAACTTGCAGCCTTCCAACTGTATTAGATTGCAGTTCTCATTATCTTCTGCACATGTGACCGCTGGAGAAAGGCAGATATAGAGAATACCAACATTGAGACGACAAACAGCAGAAACCATAACCATGACCAGGAGCACATATATGCTAAAGAATATAGCTTCCGTTGGATAACTATAAAGACTAGAATAACTTTCAAATTCAGATCCCAATGTATAAAGACAGGGAGCTGGATGGCTAGGGCAACCAGGCTTTGGGTCCATTTTTGGAAGGCCCTTCTCCACTTTCACCTGTTCATTTTCATGATGCATGACCCCTAGGGTGATTATATATCTGGTTTTATATTTTGATCATTGTTTATTTAATAACAGAATAACAGAGTTGGAAGGGATCTTGGAAGTCTTCTAGTCTAACCCACCCCTGCTCAAGCAGAAACCTTTCGGACAAATGTTCATCCGTTCTCTTCTTAAAAACTTCCAGTGTTGAAGCACCCACAACATCTGAAGACAAGTTGAAGTTTTCCTCATGAGGAAGAATATGTATTTTTTATCAGAATAATAGAATTGGAAGGGACCTTGGATATCTTCTAGTCCAACCTCCTGCTAAAGCAAGGAACCCTACACCATTTCAGACAGATGGCTGCCCAATCTGTTCTTAAAATCCTCCAGTGATGGAGCATCCACTGATCAATTGTTCTGTCAGGAAATTTATCCTTAGTTCTAGGTTGATTCTCCCTTGATTGGTTTTCATCCATTGCTTCTTGTCCTGCCTTCAGGTGCTTTGGAGAATAGGTTGACCCCCTTTTCTTTGTGATAGTCCCTTAGATATTGGAACACAACCAACATTTATATTTGAATTGTTATACTTGGAAATTTATGTACACAGCATAGGGACTAGTTAACTGAAGAGGACATCTGTCTCCCATAATATCTACCCAGCCACTTGAACCTTGCAGGATTGGTGTGCTTCTGGTTCCTTCAATCAAACAATGTCATGTTTGGGAACATCAGATATCCTTCGCTATAGCAGTGCTTGCCCCCTGGAATGAGATTGTCCCCAAAATAATGATGGCTTCCATTTTGTGGCTGTTCAGAGCAACAGTAAAGACATGGAACTTCACCTAGACCTTTGGGGAAGGAGAATCAGGCCCCTGACTTCTTTCCATGTGATCCGTCATGCTTGCCATCTTTTATTGATTTTATTGTAATTTCTTTCTTTGATGATTGTGAGCTGCCCACAATTGGGTAACATACTGGCTTCATAAATCTGTTGTTGTTATTTGTTAGTGTAAACTGATGAGACTCTCAGGATTGCAGTGAGCAAGAAGTACAATAAATAAATAAAATCACAACATAAATATCTTTTTACTACCATATCCCTGTGATATTGTATTCATCTTGTTCCTGCCCACTAGTGAGACAGTTTTAAGTCATCCTGCCAATATCAACAGAGGTCTTAGAATAGTATTTCCCAACTTATTCTGATATTATCCAAGTACAGACTCAAGAAATATAAATTCAGTTAGACTTTGTCACCCCTTTAGAAGATAGTGTGGAAACAGACCCAGTAGGGGTGCGATGGAGATCGACCATGGGCAATAAACATCAAATCTGTATTGTTTCCTAGGAGCGCAGTGGCTCATGTGGTTAGTTTAGGATGCTTGGTTGATGGTCAGCATGCCTGTGTTCGAGACCCAAGTGCTGATGCATGACAGGGTAAGCGCCTGTCATTCCCTCTAGCTCCTGCCGATCCAGCAATTTGAAAGCATGCAATTGCAAGCAGGAATGGAATGGAATGGAATGGGAGAGGAGGAGAGGGGAAGGGAAGGGAAGGGAAGGGAAGGGAAGGGAAGGGAAGAGAAGAGAAGAGAAGAGAAGAGAAGAGAAGAGAAGAGAAGAGAAGAGAAGAGAAGAGAAGAGAAGAGAAGAGAAGAGAAGAGAAGAGAAGAGAATATACTTTATTGGCCAAATTTGTCTCTGGGGCATAAATTCTCAGTGTACATACCAGAGGTAGTATTCTGCTGGTTTCCCACGTTTTGGGAAAACTGGTAGCGGCAGCAGGAAGCTCGCCCCACCTGCCCAGATATCATCACAGACGCTCTGCACATGTGCAGAAGCGCCATGCATGAATGCTCCCGGTACCGAACCGGTAGCAAAGATAAAAGAAAACCATTAACAGTACATACAAACAACAAAGTGATATAATCATAAGATGCCAGTAGATGGGAAGTCTCATCATTTATCTTTTTGCCATTTGAAATGTTATGCCAGAACCCTATGGTTTCATTTAATTTAATAAAGATTTAACTAAGTCATTTTCACTTATTCCTGCACATCCTTATGAGATTTCACCATCTCACCTTGACAATTAATTTAAAAAAAACAATATTTAGTGCAGATGTATATTTTTCGCAGCTATCTTTGACACTGCCTGAGAATTCTGAAATCGGCACATCTGGTAGATGCCCAGGCTAGAGTATTTTGATTTAGTACTTGATAAAGTTTCTTCCCAATTAATGCAGTTGATGTACTTTTGTTTCCAATTTATATTGATGCTCATTGGAAACCATCTGCCTTCAAATACTCATGAGATACAATTTGAGACATGTGTGTGCCAAATAGCATCATGGAACTTCTGGCAGAGCCAAACTGGTGGATGAGAACCAGAATAACAAAAAATATATATCTGGGAAACCTGAATTCAAACATGGTTCCCCAAACTTTGCTTTCTAACTGAGTGTCATGTTGATGTTCGTGTAAATAATTGTAAAGTTCATTTTACAGGTTGCTCTAAGTGTGGGATTTTTTTTTGTAATGTCAAGAGCAGATGCTTCAATGAAGGGGAAATCAAAAGCATCTGTGACTTCTGATAAAATATTTAAAGTTATGTGTTAAACATTCACAGTTTATTTTTCACACCAGTCTGGGTGATTCAACAAACCTTGTGCACTGTCTGGGTAAACTATCACTCTTGTTTAAAATTTAAAAGACATGCATTTGATATTCTTAGTAGTAACTTAAGTGATCGCAGGCCCAGAAAACAATAGGGCAGATGTGGTTAAAAGCAAGACAAGTCATAAAAAGAAACACAGCAAAGAAAGGAGTTTTTGTCTCTGCTGCACAACTCAGGGATGATTGCCAGGTAAGCAAATGTGAATAGTACACACACACAACTAGTGTGATTTTACAATTCATAAAGAGAGTTTACTCTCTTTAATGTTAGATTTAAAGTTAAAGGAATCATCCAAACTCCAGGTGGAACGTAACTCAAAATCTTCTGGATTCCACTAAAGAGCTTTTGTTTTTATTTTTGTTTATGAATGTAGAATGTGACCTCCAAGATCGGTTAAGTCAGGAAATAATAATTGCTTATAGAAATTCCACTGTATTGTTGCATTGTTGCATTCTGTAATTACAGCATTTGAAAGCTTGCCAGAATTGCCCTCTGACCCCTTACCCTGAACAGAATCTATGTAAGGTCATTTTAACTTTCTTTTTTTCAACCCCTTTCCTTTTTGTGAGACTGAGTTGTCGCTTATTTTTTCTTAATAGTTCCTGCATACTTTGTATCAACATTTTCTCCATGCTCCGCTACACCAGGGGTGTTAAACTCAAGGCCTGCAGGCCGAATCTGCCCATAGGGTGCTTAAATAACAAAGGAAAGATCTGCAGTGCCTCTGGTAGCCAAAACAAGGAGGAGCAGAGGGGCACATGTGGCCCCTCTATGCCCCATTTTTGGCCTGGATAGCCTCCTGTAGCACTCTGCCAGCAAAAATGGGGAGCATGAACCATTTTGGCCAACAAGGTGATTCAGGAGGTGTACATCCCATCTCTCCCCCTCCCCCCAGCCAGCCCATGGAGGAGAAGTACAATGCGGATCCGGTCCTCAAAGAAATCCACACTATTTGCTCTACACTATTTGACATGGTATTAGAGGCTAAAGCATGTTCATGACTTTCTTTATTGCAATTAGAGTAGCCACTCCATTCTTGAAGCAGTAATTTAGTTTGCATCTATATGAACACATGTCCCCTTTGGGTTGTTTTTTTTTTTGTTCTGTTTTGTTTTGTGTCCTTTTCACTCAATGTGGACTCCTGGCAAATGTCTAAGCAAGTCTCTGCATTTTTCTTGGCAAGATTTCAGCAATAGTTGGCCATTGCCTCCTTCCTAGGGCTGAGACAGAGTATCTGGCCCAAAGTCATCCAATTGTCTTAATGCCTAAGGCAGTACTGGAACTCACAGTCTTCTGGTTTCTAGCAAGATGTCTTAACCATCTTACCAACCTGGTTTTCTTACCTTTGTGACAGATATACCAGTGATCAGTTTTCTCTTTTGGAAGAAGAAAAATAGGAGTTGCATAGATCATCCTTTATCTCCAAGTAGAATCTTCATTTCTCCGCTTTTACTACTCTCGTGGCCAAAAAAGCTCTCTTTTTTAGCATTTAGTTTAATCAATTAAACTGATGCAGTTCTTTTTTGGGAGGAAATGAAGAATGCATTTCTATTAAGTGTACAAATATCCATTTATTTTTATTTTTTGGGTTACATAACCATGGCCAGGCCTAATCAGGTCTCATCCTCCACAGCAAGATGATTTCCTCTCCTCCTTTAAATGCCATAATAAATCTGTTTTCAAAACCATTCTCCTTTATATCAAAACATTCGTGAATTTTACAGGCAAAAAACTCCTCAGTGTATCAATCCATTTTTTCCCATTTTAATGAAAGAATTGGTGAATATTTTATAATTTTGTTTTAAAACAAACAAACTGAATGACATTCCCACATATCCTTTATTTATTTAAAATATTTATGTAGCCGCCCATCTTACACTAAACTCTGGATATCTCCCAATCAAAATTACATAACAGAGCAATCCTACTAGGGGTAGGTTTCTGCCAGCACTACTGCCCATTCAGTGCATGCCAGAGGTGGTATTCAGCCAGTTCTGACAGGTTCTGGAGAACCAGTAGTGGAAATTTGGAGAGTGGGGAGGGAATGGGGATTTTGCAGTATCCTTTCCCCTGCCACGCCCACAAAGTCACGCCCACGGAACCGGTAGTAAAAAAAATTGAATCCCACCATTGGTGCACGCACAACGTAAGCACAAGCAAAGCAAGCATGCACAACTAAAACACGTTCCACGTGTGCACAGTTGCCTATAAATAGGTCTGCGCATGCGCAGAACGTTTAAAAAGATAAAAAAGATGTTGCAGCAACCAGGAAACCGGTTCAGGGCGTGGTGAGCATGCCATCCCTACCGGTTCGGAGACCCAGTCACCATTTCCACCACTGGTTCCACCAAACTGGTGTGAACCAGTAGGAACCCACCTCTGAATCCTACACCAACTCTGGATGTAGCTTCTATTAAGAGTGAAATTCTTAAAGAATTTAAGAGAAGAAAATGAACATAACATGGCTATTCTTTTTGAAATACTTTTGTTCAACTCTAAACCAAAAATTGTTCAGCAAGGAGACTGGAAAAGTGAAGAGATGAGTGACAACGTATGAAATTTGTTTGTGCTCATATAACTAACTGCTAATCCAAAGCTTAAATAAGGTACACATTGCAAAGTACAGACATAATTTTTTTGTATTACCAATGAAGCACTTGTAAGTAGAAACAAATGTCACACTTCTCTGTTATTGTTACTAGGCCATATATTTAAACGAGCCATTGATTTTCTTCCATAAAATTCACTGAATGCTATTTCATCAATGAATTATATAAACAAGACTTGGCTTATAATGGCACATAAAAGCCTGCATGCCACTCAATTATTGCAGTGTTATTCCTATCTTCAATCAGGAGGTAAAGGGATCTATTTTCCCTTAGAACAACAACACTGTGAAGTAGGCTGGATAAGAAAGAATAAGTAGCCCATGCTCACTCAGTGAGTTTCTATAGAAGAGGATGAACTAGATTCTGGGTTTCCTCATTCCTAATCTAAAATTTAACAATCATATAAAACTAGCAATACACAGACTTCAAGTATTGTTTCTGAAAGAGGATACCACAAGCTTCATTATTAATAATACTGTTATCAGCTTGATATCTGTCAAAACATAACTGTTGTAAATTTCTTTACTCTCCTTCAACAAGTATATGTGATCAGATCAGATTCTTCCAAGATTCACATTTCACTGAATTGCAAAATAAAACTGGGAGTAGAACTATTGAAGAAATTGTCTGATGCTTGCTGGGAATGTCAATTTGCATCCCACTTCACTGTTAAATCAACACTCAATAATTTTATTGCTTCTGAGTGTAATCAGCAATACACTGAATTCCACAGTAAGTCTGGAGACTCGTGGTATTCTAAATGAGGCAAGCTCCTGCTTTGTATTTTGTCTGGCTCTTTTTAGCGAAGTGCTTCTTGAACTTGTAGTGGTATCAGATGACTTGCAGAAGTCAAATTGCAATGTGGATAAAGCATGCTTCTTTATTAACTCTTTGTAATAAAGTGCAAGCTTGGAAGCATCTTGAAGAAAATTTCATCCAAATTGTGTCTAATACATGCAAACTAAAAGAGAATTATTCATCACATCAATTAAAAACTAGGATCCATGAACATCGGCTGACAGTCAAATGTCATGATCCCAAATCCTTAATCTCTACCCATACTGACACCGAACAGCACCAGTTCGATTGGAGCAATGCAAAAATCTTCAGCCACGCTGCCACCTGCCACGCATGTGAGTTCATCAGAGCCTGGCACTCCACAAGCAATTCCATCTACAGACACATTGACCTACAACCTGCCTACAAACCCCTTAGAATCCAAATCAACTGCATAGCCAACCAGAGACAACACTGGCTCCCAACCAACCCACGCTACCCCCCTGCCTCCCAATGACCCTGGTCCAGAGGTAGTATTCTGCCGGGTTCTCTCCGGTTTGGGCAAACCAGTAGTGGTGGCTGCAGGAGGCTCCGCCCCCCTGCCCTGACAATGCGTTACCTTCTGTGCATGCGCAGATGTGGTGCATGGGAGTACTCGCTCACATTTGTGAACCGGTATAGAAGGTAAGTGAAGCCCATTTCCTTATCGCAAGACCCATCACAAGACTCACTGATGACTCACAGCTGACCCATCACAGGGCCCTCACTTGACACACCCACACTTGAAGCCCTTATAAACAGAAAAACACTGACACTGACATTCCTTAAACTCCATTGAAGACGTTACCTATTCTGGTAACAAAATGTTCAGAAACCAACCCACAGGCTCGGAGAACAAATCTTCACCCTCAAAAGAGAATTCATTATGTACTCCAAACATTTCAAAGCTATATTATGACTGAAATCAACACACTAGAAAATTTGCCCACAAACAAGACAGTGATTTTTAAATAAATGTATATCTTTTATGTTTTTGATCATATATCAATCAACATAAATACTGATTTACATGCTCCATTCAATATGCCATTACTTTCTTGAGTCAGAGAAACAGGCCATTTGCAAGATGTTCCAATACTGTAGTGATATGGGCATCTGAAAAAGAACTGGGACAGTTTCCTATCATTTTAGGGAGATACAAATGTATGAAAAAAAGAAAAAATTTCTACACTGAAATACATGGACATAGATTGGAACAAATAAAAATGTCTGGATTCAGTGTTATTGCCGTAACCATAGCTCCAAACAAACAGATATTTACATAAGACATTTATGGCTTATTTTGTCCACTTAAATCTTAATTAAGACTTGTTTGATAATAGGAGGAGGATGAATATTAAGTAATATGGTTATATTGGCAATAGAAATGAAGCTCTTCAAAGTTGAACTTGGGGAATAGTAGAACTCAGAGGTGGGTTCCTCCCGGTTTTACTACTGGTTTGCTTCGTGCGGGCATGCGCAGAACAATTTACAGTGAACTGTCACATACGTGCACTACTAAACAACATGCCAGCAATGGCAACGGTGACTGAGAACTGATTCGGGAGTATGGCCAGCCTGGGTCGCTCCCGGTTCTGTGATCCAGACCAAATTACCACTACTGGTTTGACCGAACCAGGCCAAACTGGGAGCAACCCCCTCTGGTAGAACTTAAACACTTTGCAAAACTGCATAAGAATCAGCAGTTTCAAACTCTATTCTCTTCCTACACTCAATAAGATTGATTATCCAGTTCATCAACAAGATCTTGGATAAATGATAGCCAATCTTTTTTTTTCTTCCCTGGCCAGGGATTGTTTTGTCATAGTGTAGAGGCTGGCAAATTAATGACCACAGACCAGATGCATCACTTGCAATCCATGCCCACTCCATGAAGGGAAAATCTTCATGATATGGCATATGATGGCAAAGTGACACTGCAGGTTTGACACCCGTGTCTTAGTGGCCTTTGCTTCCTCTCACTGACACGTCGTGGAGGTACTGGTAGGGCATATCAAACTTTTTAACTTTCAATTTGCAAACATTAGGTAAAGGTAAAGATTCTCCTCGCACATATGTGCTAGTTGTTCCTGACTCCAGAGGGCTGTGCTCATCTTTGTTTCAAAGCCGAAGAGCCAACGCTGTCTGAAGATGTCTCTGTGGTCAAGTGGCCGGCATGACTAAATGCCAAAGGCCCACGAAATGCTATTACCTTCCCATAAAAGTGGTCTCTATTTTTTTTACTTACATTTTTACATGCTTTTGAACTGCTAGGTTGGCAGAAGCTAGGACAAGTAACGGGAGCTCACTCCGTTATGCGGCGCTAGGGATTCGAACCACTGAACTGCCAACCTTTCTGATCGACAACTTCAGATATAATGTAGATGTGCTTGGTAAGTAACTACATATCGTGGTAATATCATACTATACTACACTTTTTAGCATTTTGCTTGTTTCAACTCAGAAGCAAGCAAAACTGCATTTGTAAACAGAAAACCACTCTCAAGGCACACTTTGTCCAAACTAATTGGCACATAAATATTTACGCAACACATTTGATGGTATACACATTTGTTTGAAAGTTACTTTTCTTCTTGCAAGGAAATTTGTTTAGTGAGGCTTGCTTGTGGTAGAAAGAGCGATCCACCTTGCCACTTTTTATGCTCATAAAATATCAGGGTAAGATTACACATTGCCCATCCTGAAATTCACTGTGATCCTCTGTGCTTCCTGGCCATTTCTTGATCCATTGCACTTTCTGCTAGGCATCTTGTGCTATTGCTAGAATAGAATTTTCAAAATATTTGTTCATGTCCAGCTTTCCACTTCCAGCAAGCAAGAAAAAGGAGGGAGACGAAGGGGAGGGAAAAAGCAATAACATCATCTAAATAAATCAATAGATTTTGACTTGTTTATAAGTAAATCCTCCTCCCAATGTAAAAGCTAGCTTTTCTAGAGCTGGGACAAGAGGCCATCCCATAACGTCCATTAATTGCACTTAAGTTCACAGAGGGCAGAACGAGTATCTTTGTTTATGTTATAAACCGGGCAATGTTTATAAAGCATAATTGGCAGGGGACACAGAGAAAGTCATTATCCTCACATGTTCCCAAAGAGCTCCCTCTGCCTTGCAATGTGGTCCCAATTGTGATTTTGCTTGTTTTCTGTGACTTATTCATTTATTAAAACATTAATTAATGCATTAGTATTTTGAACTTTTATTTTGACATTTGATCTTCAGATCTCCTTTTCAAGCACAAATTCTCTACAGTTAATACAGGGGTGAAATGCTCTGAAGCCTGCTACCAGTTCGCTGTGTGAGCGCATGTGCGCTTCTCACGCATGGGCACTGCAGGTGCTACCACTCAGCACTGAAAAAGGAGGATTAAGAAGCCTTAAGAGCCAAGGTGGCGCAGTGGTTAAAAGCAGCACTGCAGGCTACTGCTAGATCAGCAGGTCAGCGGTTCAAATCTCACCGGCTCAGGGTTGACTCAGCCTTCCATCCTTCCGAGGTGGGTAAAATGAGGACCCAGATTGTTGGGGGCAATATGCTGACTCTCTGTAAACCGCTTAGAGAGGCCTGAAAGGCCTATGAAGCGGTATATAAGTCTACTGCTATTGCTATTGCTATATTGCCTTTTCTGAGTCTGCAAAGGTAAGTAGAACAGGGAGGGAGGGAACAGCTGTGCCATGCGATTTAGATTCACTAGGAAGCAGGATTTCCTGATTTCTACCAAATATAAATCACAGGGCACAGCTTATTGTCACACAGCTGATCATCGGAACCAAACCGGTAGTAAAAAAAAGTGCTACTGATTTGGCAGAACCGGTAGTTCTGATGATCAGCTGTGCGACAGCTGATTGTCACACCGCTGATCGTCAGAACTACCAGTTCACCTGAACCGGTAGCATTTTTTTACTACTGGTTTGGGCAAATTGGTCCGTACTGGTAGAATTTCACCACTGAATTAATATCAATATAGGGAAATAAAGCCTTAGAAAGTATTTTTTCCAGAGTAGACATCAGTTAGCCCACCGAGTTCTAAAATTAGTTCCTCTCTAAAAATATTGCATTCAATTTTAAAAAAACATGTGCTTTATCTATTTGAAGCTAATGCAACAAATGTTCTTTCAGTACTCTGGAAATTAAACTGTGCAAGACAATGTGGGGAACTCATTAACCTGAAGCACCTATTAAATCTCATCTCTGGGAGTAGAGAGCATCACCATGGAGGAAGCACCAGGGGGTGGTGGAAATTCCTTCAGCGTGAACTGTAAGAATCGCATCAGCACCATCTATTAATGGAATCTATTCTAGATTTACATGCAATTTCTACAGATCAAATATTTACAGATACATTTCCATCTTTCAAAATATCACAAGATGCTTGCTCCCACCCCTGCATGGAAGCATTTTTTTTAAAAAAAGAGAAAGGATTGTTTCGTATGATTCTGAATCCTAAAAGAGATCAGAGGTTTTTAAAGGAAAATACTCTATGGATTTGGGGATGTTTTCTTTTTGGTGGGCCTGAAAGTGAACAAGCGTTCTCATATTGCATTCTCCAAGTCAACTCGGGCAGCCTTGGACAATCCACCAGTCAGGGAGATTAATGAGCATCTGAGAAAGAGATCCATCCAGTATCAAAATTGTATTGTTTGTAAAAAAAAAATTAAGGTACTGTATGGGGGAACACATTAATCAAGAGATGGCATGATGTTTTTTTCCTACCTTTGTTGGTGGGCTTAGCATTTGTTACACATCCGCTTTATAGCAACCCAGGAGTAAAATTGTATAATGACCTATTTTGATCCATGAGCATCTGTCATTTTTTAAATGTTTTTTTAAATTTTTCGAGCAGATGAGAAGAAAAAACTATTGCTCAGATACATCTTCTATGGTCTCAAAGAAAGTAACGTGGAAAATGATATTTACAACCTGAAGTTAGACTCTTCTCTTTGCTTCTATTCCGTGCTTCATTCCATCCTTTATCCTCATTACTTCCATTCACATTTACTGTATATGCCATTTTACAAATATATTTTGACAGCTGTTCCTATAAAAAAGAAATCATTAAAATACACATCAAACACCAAATAAGTGATCACCCAAGGCAGAATGTTGCTATTCAAATAGCTAAAACCAGGTGGTGTAAAAGCTTATTTCGTTGATTTTTTTTTTAAAAAAATCCTCCAACACAAAAATAATTTAACTTTCTTTGGGTCAAAGCACACAGTTGAATATGATAATGGGGGGGGGGGGGAACCTTGAGCGAAGGTTTCTCTCTGATCTGCCTGTCAGGCAGAAAAGACTGGTGGTTTAAATTGATTGGTTCACACCACAAGCGGGAAATTCAAGAGATCTCAGTGGCTGAGCTGTCAGACAGCTCCCTTTAGAAGATGGAGCTGCCGGACAGCATTCACACTTCTTTGTGCCCGTCTACCAATACAGAGCTGTTGTTTAGTGGAGCGTCCTGCATCTTCAGTTGACCCACACTTAACACACATCACAAATAGGACAATATAATGAAAGGGCCCATTCTCCCGTTTCCACCTATCTCATCTTTAAAGAAGGACATTCAGAATTGAAACTCAAGGGATCTCAATGATCTTACTGAGAATTATCTCATTGATTTGATACTTCCCCAAACAATAAATCCTACCCTGATATTTTTTCAGTTGCATTGGCATCTCATTGTTACCAGCAAAAATATTTGTTTTACACCTTTCAGATATAACATCATAAAGAACAGTGGCTTTTCTTCATCAGATTTGGAAAGGCAGGATGGAAGCCTGTGAACCTCCTTTCTGAGCACCATGAAACCTGCTCAGCTGTTTTGCTCTGATTGACATACTACACAGGTAGACCAGGATCTACCATTGCCTAATCTTGGGGAAATTACCATTCATTTTGACATGTTCTTTTTTCCCTTTGTAAGGGACCTTCAGAGCCTACAGATCTCAGTCTGCTCAAGAGTCTTATGTTTGCCTCTTAAGAGCTATGGTGGTGCAGTGGTTAGGCTACTTCTGCTGACTGCTGCTTGTCAGATTCAGCATTTCAAATCTCATCGGCACAACATTGACTAAGCCTTCCATCCTTCCGAGGTGGGTAAAACCCAGATTGTTGGGGGCAATAGGCTAACTCTGTAAACCTCTTAGAGAGGGTTGTAAAGCACTGTGAAGCGGTATATGTCTAAGTGGGGGGCAAGGATAGTTGATGCGCCAAATATAGCCTCTCAACTATCAAACGACAACCCGGCGTTCACGTGGTGCCCCCTGTTCCCACCAATCGGGCTCTGTCGACCCTTGGGACTGGCGTCCCCTTGGGTATATCCAGCCGAAACAGCTTCCATGGATCGCCATAACTTTCCATGGAAGTCGCCTATACCCACGTTGGGTGAAGAGGTGTCGAGTGAGTGAGTGATATGTCTAAGTGCTATTGCTATTATTGTTTCTGCTTTAAAATTCTTTTAGATTTCATTTTAACTCAGCTTTGATCATGCCTTTCATAACAAATAATGAAGAGTTTTATTCAGATGCATCATTTCATTTCTTGGTAGAAAAACTAACTTAATTTAACCAATTAAATCCATTAAATACAGTAGCTACCCTTTTTTCAATATGAAAAATATCGCTGACATTTCAACAAGGCACCAAGTCTTCCTTTCCAACTTATCCAATCCATGTCCTGAGAAACTATCCCCATTGATCCCATCCAGTCAATATCATTGATAGTCCTTCTTTCATACACATACCTAACATCTACAGACTCTAAGCTTCAGCGTAACTGACATTATAAGGAATGAGAATGCTTTCATTTGTGCTCATATGTATACTAAAAAAGAAATTCCAGTGAAGACCAGGCTGGCCTAGGACTTTTTGAATTAAGAAGAAGGAGCATTCCCCACATTCTTCCATTCCTTGTGTGGAAGGCCACAAAATTGGCAGTTCACAACAGTACACTGTGGAAAAACTCCTTATCTGATGACAGCAAGCTAATTTGGGAATGGGAAGTAAGACAGCTTTCACAGTACACACAGCTATGACATGGGTCGGCCAAACCCAACTTCCATCTCCGCACTTAGCATAAGACATGTCTGGCCTTAACTAGTAACTATGGTAAATGTTCTTTCTCCCTAAATATTATTTGTTGCTTTACAAACCCAAAGCAAGCAAGGACACACACACACACCCATGCTAACTTCGGTACTTTTAAAATGCCAAACAATTGACAAGGTAGTAAATATGATTATGTTAATTAATTAATTAATAATCCCAAAATAAAAAGTTACTTGCATGGAAATATATATTTATGGAGAGAACAACTCAGAGAAATTTGATAAAATTGTGAAAAGAAAAATTGTTCCACTATTGAAAGAGGACGAGTTCCAACGATGGGAGAGTAACCGTACTAATAATCCCTTGCTGCAAATAAGGACTCATGTATAAATGTTGCAACTTACAAACTGCCCCAGACTTTGAGACTCAAATATGTAACAGTGGTTATTCATGGGAGGACGTAGCATCCGTGTGTCATTTTGACACCATTTTGGTTTGCTACAGATCAGAGGTGGGTTCCTACCAGTTCAGATTACTTCAGCCAAGTAGGTACTAACTCGGCTGGACACGCGCCCAAACCGGTTCTACCAGTGGCGCCATAGATGGCACCATCTTCTGTTTTTTTTTTGCTTCTGCGCATGCACAGAAACAATTATTTCTACTTCTGCTCATCATGCACGCATAACGCTCATCAAGCACACACATAAAGCATGCAAGTGCCCAAAACGCATCCCTCTGCAAACCGGCAATTAAAGAAGCCGGAACCCACCCCTGCTATAGATGCTGCTGAATTGCGCATGCTGATTGCACAGAATCAACCCCATCACAAAACTCAGAGCTTGGTATCACTCTAGCCAGTCTTTTGGCTAGAAACATTCCTCAGCTAGCACAGTCTTCCCAGATAGCAGTTGATTGTAGTACTCTACAGTACTTCAGTACTCTACACTGTGTTGGGTTGCAACTTTTAGTGTTTTCTAGGTGACACTCTGCACCTCAAAAGCTGACCTACAGTAATCGGAATCATTTCAGTTTGAGATACTTAAATAGTAATTTCAGTTTGAGATACTGAAATATAAATTTTCTTTGCTCCCTGGCATAGCCTGGCAAAACATATTCTCAGGCTTTCAAAATCGAGTTATTGTTCAAAAATGGGCAATCCTCAGGTCAAAGCCCTTTAGTCAGCCTTGTGATTGCAGGCAAATTATATCTGGGTAGCAATTTTATACAAGGTAAAACTGGAAAATACTCATTTCCATCAACTTGCTTGCCATCTTTTGAACAGGTTTTCATTTTTTTTCAAAAATTCCCATATGACGCGTGCTCTCTGCAATGCCATGTCGAAGGGAACATGTATATTCATTTAATGTTCTCAGTTGCAGAGAAAGTAAATCCAGACACATACAATCAGAGCCATTTCCTGCTCTTATAAGTAAGAATGCATTCCACACCCCATCCTAATTTTATGCAGCACTCAGCTTCATTTCAAAAGCCTTCTGAAAGATTAGTTCAGACTTCTGGTAAGTGATATATGCCCTTAAAACAGCCTATTGCTAAAGTGGGAGGGGAGAGAAAGACAGTGTTTTATAAAGAACGATTAAATGAAGGGAGAGAGAAAGACTGTCAGAAATAAATAAAATGAGTGTGTTAGAGTAGAATGCCATTCCTTCCCATTTTTTAATCCAGTCCCATCCTTTTCTTGGTTCTTCCCCGTTTACCACAAAAAAAAAAACTGAGCATGTTCCCACCTTCTGTCCATTTGTTGGCTGATCCATTGGTCCTGCATCTGATGCTTTTCCAAATTTGAATCTGTAGGAATGTTTTCCTATAGACGTGATGGCAAACGTCTGGCACACGTGGAATGCAGGTTCCACAGGTGAAATGCAGAGCCCTCTCTGTGGGCACATGAGCTGTTGCCCCAATTCAGTTCCACTGTGCATGTACATGCACCTTCTGCCAGCCAGCTGGTTTTCAGATCTCTATCACACATGCACAGGGGGCTGGGGCGCATGCAGGAGGTGCACATGCATGCATGGTGGCAGCCCTGCAGCAGTGAGGGAACTGGTTCAGGGGCATGGCAGGCTGGGTCACTGCCAGTTCTGCATCACAGGTTTGAATTCTACTACTGGTTCAGCCGAACTGGGCCGGACCGGAAGCAACCCACCTCTGATGGGGGTGGGGCACACATGCAGGGGTCACGCACACATTCAGGGGAGAGGGGTGCATGTGGGGATTGCACATGCAAACCTGGGGCAGGGGGCAAGGGGCAAGGGGCAGGGTACGGGGTGGGATCATTATGGATATCCTGACTCTTAATTTTACTACCAGAAAACAAGTATGTTGCAAAAAAGCATTCATTTCCCTCCAGAAATGTATTTCTCCACTGTGAAAAATATTCAGGGCTGAAGCATAATGTAATGTCAGGCAGTGAGTGCTGAGGCATGATGCCAAGTGATTGATGGGGCCATGTTGATGGGCAAAACTCTGAAAATTCACAGTATCTGAAAGAATTTGAATCTAGATGGACAAATCCACTATTCTCTAGGATAATATTTCACAGTTGGATGTTTTCCATATATGTAAAGCTACTTTATTCAGGCTCATCTGTGATAGTGGGACTATAGTCCAATACATTTAGAAAAGTGATGAATTGCAGGACCTCTCTTTAGAGAATTTCTTGCCATATCAGAATTTTTAGTTTTCCACCACTGATGCCAAAATATTTTGTGGATTGTGCTAATTCTCTTCAGCCCTGGAATGAATTTTGTTTTTAAAAAAAAAGAAAAGAAAAGGAAGATGGAAGGACAAGATTTTTCCCACAGAAATGCTATTCTACCCAACCAAACTATCCAGTGAAGACAGGGGTGGGTTCCTGCCAGTTCTAACCTCTTCTATAGAAGAGGTTCCACAAATCTACCATGTCGTTTAGAACCGGTTCCAGCTCCCTCCCCTTGCCCACTCGCACCACGCTTGCCCTGCCCACCGCTCACTGATTGGCTGGCTCACCAATCGCCCCGCCCACCTTTAAGAGTCCTATCTAAACCTTAAAGTCTTAAGGCTGTCAAGTTTGAACACCCTGGGGGTATTTTTCTAAAGGGTTAGGGGTGCAAGAGTCTTGTAACTTGACAGCATTAAGACTTGTATGCTTCAAATGCCAGAGTTCCTGAGCCAACATTTTTGTTGCTAAGCAAGAGCGTTGTTAAGTGAGTTTCACCACATTTTACAAGTTGGCCACAGCCACCCAGTCACATGGCTGGCAAGCCACTCCCACTAGTCACGTGACTGGCAAGCCACTCCCACAAAGCAGGCCACACCTACAGAAGAAGTTCTAAAAAAATTTGAAACCCACCACTGAGTGAAGATAGCAATAGTTGATAATTAACTTTAAGAACACTTCATAAACTAGAAGAACCAAATTGTTCCCATAAATTCCCTACTGGATCCAAGTCAAGGCAGATAAGATTTAACAGCCACTAATGCAAATGATTACTGTGTGGTTAGAGAAAATCAACTTCATCTTAAGGGAATGGCCTTAATAAAGTTACAAAAACAAATAAAATCATGAAGTTATAGGAGATGGATATCACCAGATGTCTGAAACCGAAATCATTTATTTATCCTCTGTACTATATAGTTATTCTGTTACAGTGAAGACTTTCTTTTTTAATATTTTTAAGGTAAGATTAATCAAGCATAATAAGGAAAGTTTTCCAGAAATTCCACATCACTAACAGTTGTTTAAAAGGCATAAAACCATCTTTTCATATCGACCTGATTATCTATGTATGGCCAGCAAGAGTAACATTTTTCACATGGTATTGAAAGCTTCATGCTAAACCATGTTATGTTTTTATATGCCCATGTCCTGAAACTCCATCTTCAGTCAATTGTATCCCTGCATTGTGCTAAGCCAAGGGCAAGCAAACTACATAGTACATTCACATGTATGTTTAGGATTTTTAAAAAATGTGATTCTGCTTGCCCACATGCTCTGGATTATACATATGAAATAGGTTTAAGGGCCACTGTACTCTTCTATGCAGACCAAGTTGATGGAATTCTGAATCATTAACATCAAAGCAGGGTTATACTTTTGACTATTTCAGAATGTAATGCAATGTTCATTTATCAAATGAGTACATCAGGGAATAAGTCCTTTTTTTCATAGAGGAAATTAAACTGCCAAATTAAACTGCCTGAACCTACCATTTCATTCAGTGAAATGTGCAGAAAGGTTAGAGTGAATGGAAAATGCATTTGTTTCCTGTAAGAAGAGAATGGAGGGAAGGGAAGAAATCCTTGATGAAATGTTATAAGTAAAACTTCCCCTCCTGCCTACATCCAAATGTACTAAATCTCAACACCAATTTAAACAAAAATATATGTTTACCTATTGAGTGACTTCGTTTTTTCCAAGATATTCCTCAGTAACTGAATATGAACAAAATTAGATTCCGTAGTTATTTTCATTGCCAAGAGACTTCCTATATTACACCCGTGTAAAGATCTTATCTTCTCACTTGTAGAAAGAGAGAAATAAGCTTCCTTTGCCTCATCGAACTCACACAAGATGATTCAGATGGCTTGCACTTGCATTTTCCATTCATGCTGTTTCAAATAAAAGTTGTGGCTTTTCTGTGTCACTTTTCTCATAGCCAGAGCTATATTCCCCCACCACCACCTCACCCCAGCCCTACCCCACCCCCTCCCCAAACCATAACTAGGTCAATGAATAACTGCACCCTGCACTGTTTTTTGGCATTTTGTAAATTGCAGTATGATGATTGATTTGAGGCAGCAGACACTTAATGCATAGTGATCCATTATATTCATTAAAAATGGCAAAACACACATTTGGATACCTCTATTCCTTTGTGATAGGGTCTCCCATATTACACTATCTAACACAGAGTCATCTATAATTCACATCACAATCCCCATAACCATAAAGTTGAAACATGTGTAGTTCTAGTGCATAATCGGCTTGTATAAATGAACCCTAGTAAATCACAGCTGGGGAGACAGACCCTCCTTAATGTCAGGGCTCATCAACGCCTGTTAACAAAAGGCTGAAGTAACTTAGAAAAGCTGGGAAGGGACTACATAAGGTGACTCAGGATGAACCCAATATACAGCTGGGAATGGTGTGAAAACTGCACAGTCCTCCTTAGAGGAGGACTGTGCAGTTTTCAAGCATGCAATACATGATCTTCCAAAGCAGCAGGTTATTGCAAGCTTTCTCTGTGCAGAATTCAAGCATGCAATACATGATCTTCCAAAGCAGCAGGTTATTGCAAGCTTTCTCTTTAAAACCATAGCACTAATAGAAGAGAATATTTGAGAGAACGCCTGCTGCCAATTACCTCCAATAGACCGATTAGATCCCACAGATTAGGCCTCCTCCGAATTCCATCCACTGGCCAATGCCGACTGGCGACCACCCGGAGGAGGGCCTTCTCTGTGGCTGCTCCGGCCCTCTGGAACGAGCTCCCCGTGGAGATTCAGACCCTCACCACTCTCCAGGCTTTCCGCAAAGCCCTTAAAACCTGGCTGTTCCGACAGGCCTGGGGCTGATGAGTTCCTGTCCCCGCTCGAATGGTGTGTCTGTTGAGTTGTTTTTAAAATTGTGGTATTGTTTGTCTATCTCTTTTTTCCCCCTATTTGTATCCCCTATCCCCCCCCCCCCCGACTTGGGTTGTGAGCTGCCCTGAGTCCCTTCTGGGAAAAGGGTGGCATAGAAATATAATAAATTCAATTCAATTCAATATTTGTAGCTCAGGGTTGAACTGTGGTATCCTTGGTGTTCTCTGAGCTTGGTTGCTTTCTTGCAGATATTTCATTACTCAACTAGGTTAACATTATCAGTGCTAGAAAGAAGAATCCATTCTCGCACTGATGATATTACCTAGTTAGGTGATGAAACCTATGCAAGAAAATATCTAAGGTCAGAGAGTATCAAAGATTCCACAAAACCATGTCAGTTTGAGCTGGCATAAACCAGGGAAGCCTAACTAAGTGCAAAGTTCTAGAGCTGAGGTGGCACAGTGGTTAGAGTACAGTATTGCAGGCTACTTCAGCTGACTGCTAGCTGCAGTTCAGCAGATCAAATCTCACCGGCTCAAGGTTGACTAAGCCTTCCATCCTTCCGAGGTGGGTAAAATGAGTACCCAGATTGTTGGGGACAATATGCTGGCTCTGAAAACCACTTAGAGAGGGCTGTAAAAGCACTATATAAGTCTAAGTGCTATTGCTATTCCATTCAGAGAAACATCAGTAAAAATTCCATTTTCCCACTTCCCCTTTTAAGGGAATTGAACACAAAATAATCCTTGGACATGTTTCAATGATATTTATATATTTTAGGTATCTATAAAATGAGCATTAGAAGTCCTTCTAAGTGGGGAATCGACTTGTGGGAAGAAATATCCCTCTGGTTCAGTTCCAAGCTGGGAGAAAGACATTGGAAATATGGAGGCTGATGGGAAAGATAATTTATTGATGAAGCAGAACCACATGAGTTTGTGGTTCTGGGTACCTAACAAAATGGAGTTGAGGTTTTTATACATTCTCTTGGGTTTTGCACTTGAGCTTCCTGTACCTGTGCAAGAACATGTATTCTATTGCCTGTTGTCAGATTCCTATGAAGGCAAAAGGAGAAGGGGATAGCAGAGGATGAGATGGTTAGATAATGTCATTGACAAAATGAACATGAATTTGGACAAACTCTAGGAGACAGTGGAAGACAGAGGTCCTGGTTGCTATGGTTCACAGGGTCATGAAGAGTCAGATGTGACTTAGTGACTGAACAGCAACAGAAAATGTTCACCAGAGTCACCAGAAGGATTTAAGCCAGATCCGCTGGACCTTGGAACAAATGTTTTTGAAATAATGCATGTGCTGAGAACAGGGCACAAAGAGGCATCAAGCCACATAATTTTTCTCCCAACAAACAAGGGCTTATCCCCAGTATTAGACTGCCAGATGCTCTGGTTTGTACAAATCCATTAGCTATTATAACTGCATGCCATGGCTTTTACAAGAACTTAGACAGCTGTGAATCCATAAGGTGTCTCTTAAAGTGATGAGTGATATTGGTGTATATTGTTCTCTGCTCCAGTGTTACAGGGTGGAATCTTTCCAGACACCCTGTTATAACAAAAGGGAGTACCCAAGACCAGTTAATTATAGTAACCCTTAACATGAAACCACAGAAACCACAGGTAAAATTAATCTTCCTGCAGGAACTCATTTGGCTGTTAAATATAATTTAATAGGAAGAGATGCTCACATTAAAATACTGTGTATCAACACAAAAAACTGGCATACATTGTGAAATGAAGACACTTTCCACTTTAGAGGGTGTATATCAGATCGCCATAATCAACTTGCCCAGACTGAAGAAACTACCTAGAAAACAAAAAGAGCAAAATGTTTTGAACCAACAAGAAAAGGTCAGCTGCCAAGACTCAACTTGGAGACAATGCAAGTAATCTGCAGAACAGTCACAGTTTATTCTGTTTTAAATTAAATTATGCAATATACGTATGTAAATATATGAGAAATTAAATTATGTGGAGACAGTTATTTACATCAGATTAAAAATAGGGATTTGTGACCAAAGTAGGAATGGACTTCTGATTGGATAATTTTTCAATTAATTTGAATTCAAAATTAGTATCTGCACCATGACGGGATAATTTCTACTTGATTCTTCTACCACGAAGGCCCTTAAGGAACAAAAAAAAAATTCACCAGGACATTACTGAAATATTTGAAGATTATTCCTTCCCAGAACTTTCCTCTTTCCTCTTACATTATGTAAGAATGCCAGGTCCTTTTGTACGTTGCAAGAAGATAATGATATATCTGGCTATTTCATATTTTTTAGAAAGTAAATGTAATCTCAATCTGCACTGTCATAGATTTTTATTCCCAGAAAAGGCTGGTCTTTGTTCTGACTCACCTTCTTCCTACCATGCATCTGACAGGAACAAAATATCTAAATTAATTCTTTGGTTTGTGTATAGTGTCTTTTTTAAAATTTCTAATCAAATGTAGCTCTGGTTAGATAGATAGATAGATAGATAGATAGATAGATAGATAGATAGATAGATAGATAGATAGATAGATAGATAGATAGATAGATGATAGATAGATAGATAGATAGATAGATAGATAGATAGATAGATAGATAGATGATAGGTAGGTAGGTAGGTAGGTAGGTAGGTAGGTAGGTAGGTAGGTAGGTAGGTAGGTAGGTAGATAGATAGATAGATAGATAGATAGATAGATAGATAGATAGATATAGATAGATATAGTGTCACAACCCCTGGTATGCCCCAATTATGGGAGGAAGCTAACTGCTTCCATTATCTGTCTATCGGCTCGTCACAAGAGACCATCATGACAGAAACCCAATATTTTTACTATTGCCTTTTGCCACATTTGTATTGTATTTGTGCTGATAAATAAATAAAGGGAGACTAGTATAGATCTATTTCAAGCTATTTAGCTCTCATCAGCTAGCCATACCCACAGGTTCGAATCCCAGTAAGGGTATGGCTAGCTGATGAGAGCTAAATAGCTTGAAATAGATCTATACTAGTCTCCCTTTATTTATTTATCAGCACAAATACAACACACACACACACACACACACACATTTCCTGATGTTTTTTCCATAGGAAGTAATGCTCTGGTTTCTGTTCTGTCTCTCCTTTAATAATAGAAAAAACAGTTTTGCACATTCACATTCAATGTGAAATACACCTATTTTAAGTGGTTTTCATACTTTTTGTGCGATATATGAACCCATCAGTTATTACTTAAAATTACTTGCAAGTCTTAGTGTAATGTATAAATGCAGCCACAAAATTAAATCCAAGGTGAAATTGTTGGACCTAAATACATAGGGAAAATTAGACAAACACAATTTGGATGAAAACCTTTGCTGTTTCTTTAAAGAACTATCACCATATGCAAACTTAAAATGTGTTTACACAATGCCTTTGAATGTAATCATTTTGAAAATATTGCTCCTTATGAAGATGTAATAATTTTCATCTTCCGCCGTAGTGAAATGTTCAACTTGATGGCAATTTTTTAAGAGGATCTGGGAAACATGACCTATGCTTGGGGCCCCATAGTGTATACACCCCTATTTTACATGCTCTTAAGATACTTTGGATATGCAGTTTGTACACTGGTGAAACATTAGTATCTTTGTTACTAATGTAACTAATGTAACTCTAAGAAGATTTACTTGTCCCATTTAAGGACTAATATTCACTTTCATAGAACAACTCAATTGGTTAAGCTTTAATAAGACTTATATTTCCAATCCTTAAAAGGTACATCTATCTATTTTGCTCCGTGATATCGTTTTCTGGGTATCATATAAAGTCTAAGAAAGTAAATGTGTTTTTAGTTAAACAATTGACTAATAAAACAGTTCCTGAAATGTTCTCCAGATGTCTTGTAAATACATTGTGTATTCATTTCACCCTGACAGTTAATTAAAAAATCTTGGCAGGTAATTTGACAAACCACAATGTACTTCACCTTGGATGGCCATCTTGTTTGGAAATTGCAACAAAAGCTTTGCTTATCTTTTAACTGTATCAAAATACAATTAGTAGACAGGAACATTTTATCATGTTCTTGGGAAAAACTCCAGGAACTTTATTATTTATTTATATTTAAGCTTTATGCTTAGGCTAATTTCCTCTTCCTACTTACTTGAGACTAGCTATCAGTGAACTTCATAAAGCTGTTCTGAAGTGATAGGCATGTATCAGTTTACTCTGTTAGTATGATTTTAGGAGTCTGCTATAGAAAGATAGCAGCTGAAGCGAGACCTAAAATGAGGTTATATTGTTCAGAATATCAGAATCACTGGGGGTTGGGGAAAATACTTTTTAGAGCATAGGATCCAATGTTATCAAAGCCTACTACAATTTCCGCTATATCTTCCCGTATATCACACCTACCTGCAATAAATACAAACAGCTGAGAAGATAATAGCAGTGGGTGAATAGCACCTACCCATTTCTAGTTCTTAATTCCTCACAAAACCATTTGAAATAAAGTCTCAATCACCAAACAGCGAACACAGAGAATACTCCATCCACATTTATGACTCTTTTTTCCTCAAGATAATACACAGATCAAATACACAGATACAAAATACACAGATTATCATCTAATGTGGGGGAGGGGTTAGCTCAGTAACTCATCAACTTCTTCATGAAGTTGCAGATTGTTCATCAACCTCCCCTCTAGACTCCCCCTAGATTATCATTAACTCTACGTTCATTCTTGATTTTCACTGTGCAATTCGCGCATATGCACAGCTTGTGTATTCTGTTTGACCACACAAGCACATTCTCTCTTTCTCTAACGTCCAATATTTAGAATTAGCATCTGTGTATATTTAAGTAGATGGGGAAGAGTGATCTTCATTGGCAGAAAAGTAGACAGCGAGGAAGTTGAATTTCCTTTATTCTGTGTCCCATATCAAGCATAAAGCAAGAGAGTCCTTCTGGATTGCAATGTGGCAATCCTATCATGTTACAAATTGCCTTGCCCCACTACTACATTGAAGTGCTTTTCACTCATATTTGGGTCACAGAAAAGTACTCCACAATTAAATTAGTTGCCCCATTGCCAATTCCTATTCAGCATCTGTTGTCTTTGTTCCAAGTCTCACAATATCCTTTCCTAGTAATATATGGCAAACTCCAACAGATCTACCTAAAGACTTTTGGATACTTTTGGATATACAGTATCAGACAGCTGATATGCTTCCCAGGTAAAGTACTTAAGCCAGCCTCTTTTGTGTCACATCAATCCTGCAAGGGGGGGGGGGGAATTCACATCGCAAAGGCATACTTATGCAGTGATAAGATACAAATGGGAAAAAAACCAAAGTCAGATTAATTGATTTGCATGCTGGGGGAGAGGATGATTAAAATTGTAGAACAATATATCTAAATGTTTATGGAGATTCTCAGTCATCCACGTCATGGTTATCCCAAAGTGCTTTTTCAAGAGGCAACTGGACCTTCTGGTTTTTCTTTGAAGATGTTTCACTTTTCATCCAGCAGGCTTCTTCAGCTCTGAGTGGATGGTGAGAAATGAAAGGATTTATACACCTTGCAGACAGCTGGTCATTTGCATTTTAGAGAGTCATTGAGTACACCTGGAAAAGCACATTCGGTACAATATATCTAGGCTCCATGTTGAGAAATGTTGCTCTGTATAATGACAGGCCATTACATACTGTAACTACTTATTTAGAGTTATATTGATAGAGTGGAAACAAGAGAATGTTGCCAGTCAAGTGAAACCAGAAACTTAGAAAATACCTTATTTTTACCTATAACAAGTCAGTTCAGTGGTTAGAGATCTGGACTAGGATTGGGAAAAACCTGTGTACAAACCTTCTTTTGATCACAAAGCTCACCACTTAACAATCTCTCAGTCTCATCTATCATTTGCAGGTATTCCTTGACTTACAATCATTTGTTTAGTGACCATTGCAACTGGCTTCCCCAAAGCTATGCCTCTGCCAAGGTATCAGGACCTTTATCTCCTGTAGAATTTTCAATAATCAGCCTGATGCCTGAGAAGCTGGAAGCAATTCCTTATGCAATTCCGTAGAGAAAATTACATTGCTAGACGTCTTATATGGAAGCAGCCACATAACGTGGACCCAGTGGTATCCATAGGGCAGGGCTCGAAGTTACAACAGCACTGAAATTTTGATCATATGACCATGGAGATGTTTGAAAAATGATTCATAGGTCACCTTTTTCAGTGCCATGGTAATTCTGAACCAGTGGTGGGTTTCAAATTTTTTAGAACCTCTTCTGTTGGTGTGGCAAGCTTTGTGGGAGTGGTTTGCCGGCCATGTGACCAGGTGGGAGTCGCTTGCCAGCCATGTGACTGGGTGGGAGTGGCCAACTTGTAAAATGTGGTGAAACTCACTTAACAACGCTCTTGCTTAGCAACCAATGCATTGGCTCAGGAACTCTGGCATTGAAGTGTGCAAGTCTTAAAGCTGTCAAGTTACAAGATCCTTGCATCCCTAACCCTTTAGAAAAAAAAACCAAGGGGTCTTCAAACTTGACAGCTTTAAGACTTGCAGATCCTAGCATGAAACAATTCTCATCAAAAGTGACACCATGCAGATGTGAGCTTTCTTTCTCCATTTCAGTTGCTTACCATGTAAGTCTGGAGGGCCACCTCCTGCCACTCCAAATTCTGTCCCTCCGGTAAGTTCACCACCATATCCAAGCTGTAGCAAGGGCTACTCCTTACTCTTCAGCCTGCTCTTTTTCCTCTCCAGTTCTTCACACAGCTTCTGCCAACTCTCTCTCAAGGGTCCTTCCTCAGAGCATGAAACTGGAATGACAGGGCAGGAGAATTGTCACACCATTGCCAGCTGCTTCAGCAAATGCTATTTAAAGAGGTCTTCTAAAACCTTTTGCACCTGCAGCTTTGGCACGTCTAGATATGGCTACCATTCCCTGGTGACTAGAGCAATCTGGCTTTCTCTTGAGTAGAGAAAGTCAGCCAGCTGGCAAGGACAGGCAAGCCAGAGTGCTCTCATCCTGCCATCCCTGGACCCACTGCCTGTCCCCCTAGATTCAAGATGCCTCAGGCAGGGCCAGTCTTATCACACATCCTAAGAGAGCCATTAAACTTAATGGAACCTGTTGTGTTGTTTACTTATTGCTTACTTATTGTTGACACTGTAGATTTTTCCCTCATTTTCATTTCTGAATTGCTGTGGGATTTGGTGGGAGGGGGGAGAGTGGTGGGAGAACTTAATTGCCTCAGTCTCAAATTTATCTGGACTTCTTAAACATGGGATTTGAGTAGCAATGCTGTTTTTCATTTCAAATGTCCATGGCAGCTTATAGTTACACAATAGTCCTAAGCGATGTGCTCAGCACCCAGCATATCAGCAACAGTGGCACAGAGAATGCCCAACCATCATGGTGTAGGAAGTTAGCACCTACCCCTCTCCTAGAAAAATGAAATATCCTGGGAAATATTGAAAAGGCAGAATATTATATCTCCCTGGATAAGAAATGGAGAAACATGTTTTTAGTCAGGAAACAGACTAACTCTTAATAGCCCCCACCTTGTCAATGAGCCATTAAAATGCCTGAGCTAGTCTACTATGGTATACATAACAAAGGTAGGATTAACCCTCTACAGAAACTCACCACATGGTATCTGGGAATTCAACCAAGCTTGAGACTCAAAAGGCAACCTACAAAGTTAGCTAAGCGCCACCACCACCCCACCCCTGGGAGTCTGACAACCAATCAGAATACATTTCTTACACAGGAACAGGAAACAGAGAAGTGGGACCGAACAGAGAGTATAAAAATACTCAGGAACTCTCAGCAAGCCCCTTTTTTCTCTCTTTTCTTCTTCACCCAACATCTGGAAGCATGTGATCTGTTCAGGAACTGAAACCATGTGAGCCTATCCACCATTAAACCATCTTTCCAAGCAGCCTCCATGTTTCCAGTGTCTTTTTCCCCACTTGCAACTGAACCCAGAAGGACATTTCTTCCAACAATTGCTGCCATCTTAACTTTTTTTATTTTCTCTATCACATGTTAGTGTCAACTTTAAGATATGTATACTTAAACTTCCAGAATTTCCCAGCCAGGATGCTAATTAGAGAAATATGGGAGTTGAAGTCTATGCATCTTAAAGTTAAGGGTAGAGAACTCTGCCCTATGGATATCACTGGGTCCACATTATGTGGCTGCTGTCATGTAAGACGTTTAGCAATGTAATTTTCTCTACTGAATTGCCTAAAGAATTGCTTCCAGGCATCAGGCTGATTATTGAAAATTCTGCAGGAGATAAAGGTCCTGCAACCTTGGCAGAGGCATAGATTTTGGAAAGCCAGTTGCAAATGTGGATTTCCTAGCTCTGCTTCCAAGCAAAGAAATGGATAGATTTTACTATGCCTTCTGGAGTAAGTCAAGATATTTACGGTTAGCAAGTCCATAGAAGTTCACTATAAGTCAATATAACCAGGGTGGAAGAGGGGGGGGAGAGGGAGGAAGCAACAGCTTTAAAGATTCACATCTACAAGATTAAATCTACTTACCATCATTCTCCACATGTTTTGGCACTGAAAAATAATATGGTGCTCTTAAATCAGAGATTAGGACTAGAAATGCTTTTTCATATCAATTACTCATAAAAGTTGACGATGATGATGTTATGCATTCAGTCATGTACAATTCTTGATATGGGCCATGTGTCTTTACATCTTCTGATCTTGCACTACTTATTTGAGTTATTCTATGTTGTTCTGGCTGGTATCAGCTTTGATAGTTTCCAGCCACTGTGTTCTTTGGCGGCCTGGTTTCTATTTACCACTAACTCTTCTAGGCATAATTGCTTTCTGAAGTGAATTCCCCATTATGACATGGCCAGAATAAGTAAGCGCAGTTTTGTGATTTTGCCTTCCAGTGATGTGTCTGGTGTTATGCGCTCCAGTACTTGTTTGTTAGTCCCCTTTGCTGTCCAAGGACTATGCAGGAGCCTTCTCCAGCACCACAACACAAATGAGTCAATTTTCTTCCTGTTTTGCTTTTTTAAGGTTCAACTTCCACAATCATAGCTTGCGTAACTACAGGGAACATGATAGAGCAGACTAACCTACATTTGGTTATCATGCTGCCCTTGCTTTTCCATATTTGGCTCATATTCATCATTGTAAAAGTTAAGCTCAATCATTCTCTTAACTTTATTCCGAACTATCTATCGCAGGGTGTCAAAGGCCCGCAGACTGGATCTGGTACATGGGGTGCTTATATCTGACCCATGGAGCTGCCCTGGAAACAGTGAAGGACTGGCACACGGTGCCTCTTCCAGTGAAAATGGAGCTCAGGGGTCGCGCTGGCAGAGGGTTGCAGGAGGCCGTCACAGCCAAAAACAGAGCTTGGGGGCCCAATTTTTTCTGGCAGAACTCTTGGGCCACCACAGGGGCCCACGACACAAGTGACATCTGGCCATACTCACCCTGGCCACACAGTCCACCCACCCCCTAAGGTCAATCACAAACCTGATGTGGCCCTCAATGAAACGGAGTTTGATCCCCTGATCTATGGCAATTTATACATATTTGAGAAGTAAGCTGCTAGAACAGAAGTAAAAAGTTTGCATTTCTGGCTGCTTCCTAAATCCCATCTTATTTTAATAATGTTGTTTAATATAATTCAACATCCAACTGCCTCTTTGTTTTATCTCATACACAAGAAGACCAAGGGCCAAGTTTTCAATCCTCATTTGCCACATTTTTAGCCAGCAGTGATATTGTGGGGGAAATAAAATCTCCCAAGCAGAGATTTATTGTTGATAGTCTGTATTGTCAATTACTCATGGGTGCTGCAAATGTTCAGACTTTATGGTAACTGCAAAATAAATAATAGATGACCTTATAATATATGAGAACTATGAAACAAAGAGGGACTAGAATACAAGTCTGCACTCTAATGGGCACCAAAGATTTTTCTACACATTAACCACCCTCCCTTAAAAATAAATCAGAACAATGATGTTTATAAAACAAATGGGCCAATTATTTATTGACCACATTTTCAAAACGAAGTGCACTCTAACCTTTTGACACAGAATAAACAGTTCTATAATAACTAGGGTGCAAATATCCAAAGAGTTGACAACTGACAAAAAGATATAACTGGAATAAAAATAAAAAATGGATAGAATCTGTATAGAACTTGGCTGTAGAGGAGAAATTAAATGATTAGCTGTACAAATTGGAGCATTAAAGATCTTACTTCACTGGCTTCTTTACATTTCCAGACTCCGTGATATAATATTACTCAACTTGCTTAAGGCAGTATTTCAAATCTAGGATATGTGAAGGTATGCAGTGCTGCTTAAGGCCCTGTTTCCAACTTTGACAAGTTCCAGACACATAGAATTTAACTCGCAGAATTCCTCAGTCAGTCTAGTTATGGCTGAGAATTTTGGGAGCTGAGTTTCACACATTTGGAAGTTGCCAAGATTCATGTACACTGGCTGAATTAACCCCAATTCAATCCCCTTCATAAAAAGTTTCAAAATAATGGTGGCTACAAATGATTGTACCATTCTTCAAAAAATAGTGATTCACTGTTAAAGACCTGGATATTGCAGAAAGAGAGCAATGTTGGCCTACTGCAGCAAAAAAACAAGTTAGGTATAACCTTGTCTAACAATTTTTTTTTATTAAAGGATCAGTCCTTTTCTGAACTATAGCTCATTTCATCAAATGCAAATATACCTTATAATAAAAGCTGCAACGTGGCTCCTTCTAATGTAAAGATCTAGGTGTAATCTATGGTTTCAGAAAACTGGGTCTTTATCTTTCTGAAAAATATACAATATCTTTGCAAATATTTAAAAAATTCTTATGAAGGATAGTCTGATACCCGCCCCCAGGAAAAAGTTTCTTTAAAATGTTCTCAAAATGTGGCTTACAACATACAGGACTTTCAGTCTGCACCATCAGCAGTGTGGCTAGAATGCATTTGCTGAACTAGATGAGAACAAACACATCTAGAAAAGGAAATTTTTTAGTGCTGAAAATTTCAAGTGGGACACTGGATGGCAAGGGCATCATAATAATAGCAGTAGCAATAGCATTTAGACTTATATACCATCTTTATAGTGCTTTACATCCCTCTCTAAGTGATTTACAGTATATTGCTTCCAACAATCTGGGTCCTCATTTTACTGAGCTCAGATGGATGGAAGACTGAGTAAACCTTGAGCTACCCAGAATCTAAATCCTGGCAGTCGGCAGAATTAGCCTGCATTCCAGTGGTGGGATTCAATTTTTTTTACTACCGGTTCTGTGGGCGTAGCTTGGTGTGTGGGGTGTGGCTTGATGGGCACTGCTTGGTGGGTAGAGGGGAAGGATACTGTAAAATCTCCATTCCCTCCGCACTCCAGGGGAAAGTTACTGCAAAATCCCCATTTCCTCCCAATCAGCTGGGACGGATTGGGAATAGATGGGAGCAGGGCCAGTCAGAGGTGGTGTTTACCGGTTCTCTGAACTACTCAAAATTTCCACTACCGGTTCTCCAGAACTGGTCAGAATCTGCTGAATACGACCTCTGCTACATTCTAATCACTATACCACCACAGCTGCCAATTCTTATGACAATGTCCTATTTGCATGGACACAAAGGAGGAGATGATTCCACCTAGATTTGGACTCATAAAAAGAGGCTAGAAACTTGTAGTGGGGAGGCACCGACAATGCTAATTTTCCATGATCATCCAGGAATGCAGAATCTAGGGGAGCTTCCATACCATACTATAGATACGCTGGCTAGGGAATTCTAGAAGTTGAAATCCTTAAGTCTTAAAGTTTCCAGGGTTGAACAGGTTCAGGGTCTAGTAAAACCTTCAAGTTAATCACCTTCACTGCCAAAGAGAAGAAAGCTCAGTCCAAGGTGGAAATGGCCATATAGTTTATGTGCAACAGTGGGGAGGAAATACCAGCCATGCCTGACAGGGCTGAAAATATGAGGCCCTCCCTTCCTGTGAGAACAAAACATTTGGCTAGTAAGGCCCAGGATGGCAGCTATAATCTGAGCAGCTCAATTTCTGAGGTAGAACTTTTGAAAGGAGGGAAACCTTGCTCATTCTGCCTGCTTAAAGTGGGGAGAAAATGTCAGTCACCATTGGCTGCTGGGGAGGCTACACGAGATATTTGCTCTACAGCAAGAGGTGTAGAAGGAAGTGAATAAGCAATGGGATAAAGAACCCATTGGATGCTAAATGATGGTTGCATGTTCATCAGTTATGAAGAAGTTATTAGATTAGCACACTTAATAGCTATGCATCTATCAGAGACATAGATTCTTACAATGCCAGATTATTTTTAAATTTATGTTTAATATATTAGTATGTAAATGTTTTGTAAGGGACACAGTAGCTCAGTGGCTAAGACACTGAGCTTGTCAATCAGAAAGGTTGGCAGTTCGGCGGTTCAAATCCTGTGCCATGTAACGGAGTGAGCTCTGGTTACTTGTCCCAGCTTCTGCCAACCTAGCAGTTTGAAAGCATGTAAAAATGCAAGTAGAAAAATAGGGACCACCTTTGGTGAGAAGATAACAGCGTTCCATGAATCTTTGGCATTTAGTCATGCCAGCCACATGACCATGGAGATGTCTTGGGACAGCGCTGGCTCTTTGGCTTTGAAACGAAGATGAGCACCACCCCTTAGAGTCAGGAATGACTAGCACATATGTGTGAGGGGAACCTTTACCTTTAAATGTTTTTCGTGTGGGCTTTTCTTCTGTAGCATCAAAATACTCTAAAAGTCAGGAAATGAAGCAAAACAAATCCCATCCATTTTGGGAGACATTCTTTAGTAAAACTGAATATTAAAGCATGTGGACTTTAACTCCCAGAATTCCCCTGGTAGGACATGGAGTCCCCCTCCACATATCTTAAAGTTGTAAAGATAAGAAATACCACTCTAGAAAGTTACTCTCTAAATGCTCAAGGGCACCTTATTCAAAAATGTATTCATTTTTCCAAACATCAATCTTTTTCCGTGCTTGCCAGAGAGATGCCAAGATCGGATGTCTCCCATGAATCTATCAGGTATTTGCCTTTACATTTGCTTGATTACATGCTCTGATTCCCATTGTTCTCTGCATGCTTTTTGATGGATATATTCCATGCCCCTAAAATAGACTTTTTTCCCCTTTTGATTACTTGTGGCGGATATCAGTGGTGGGATACAACTGGTACGCTCCGGTACGGGGTACTGTTCCAGCACGGTGCTTCAGAGGGCCTACCGCCTGCCTGCCCGCCCTTACCTATATTTGAGCCGTTCAGGGCTTATGCACATGGAGCGTACAGCGCCTGCGCAACACTCCACCAAACAGCTGGAGCATCACGGAGCCATCGTGGGGCAGGCGGTAAGTTTGCATGAGCGTGCTGCGCGCGTGCTGTGCGCATGCCTGTGGTGGACGCCCAGACTGTTGCACCGTAACAGTTGCAATGGGATCTGGAACCCACCACTGGCAGATATGTATAAAATAAATAGTGGTTACAGTAAACTTAAAGTTTCATCACTAAGTGGGGCAATATTAGTTGCTAGCCAACAGTCAAGGAGAAGCCATCCCAAAAACTACAAGTAGTTCTCAACTTACATCAGTTCATTTAGTGACAGTTCAAAGTTACAACAGCATTGAAAAATATGACTTAGGACCATTTTTCACAGTTACAACCTTTGCAGCATCCCCATGATGATGTGATCAAAATTCAGATGTTTGGCAACTGGTTCATATTTATGATTGTTGCTGTGTCCCAAGGTCACATGATCCCCTTTTGTGACTTTCTGTCAAGCAAAGTCAATGGGGAAGCCAGATTCACTTAACCACCAGGTTACTAACTTATCATCTGCATTGAGTCACTTAACAACTGTGGTAAGAATGGTCATAAAATGGGGCAAAACTCACTTAACAAATGTCTCACTTAACAACAGAAATTCTGGGGTCAATTGCGGTCATAAGTTAAGGACTATCTGTATATGAGACATATTTCCTCAATTTATGTTTTGTGTGGGGATGAGGAGTTTATTGATTGATCTTATAACCATATAAAAAAATAAAGGTAAATTACCTTCTAGGGATTGCATCAAACTTATTGATAGTGTTTTTGAGTCCCTCCGGGAATAGGGCGGCATACAAGTTTAATAAACCTTTTCAGTTTGGGATATGTTCTTAACCAACCCAATTTCAAGATCTATTTTTGCCAATAATTCCATGTACATTTGAACACTAATATGTTAGTCTTCCTGATTTAATAAATCCAAATGCCAGGGAGGCTGCTGAGAATAAATATTGGGTGGGAAACAGTGGTAAAATGCTACTGGTTCGGACCAGTTCACCAGAACCAGTAGTAAAAAAAGCTACTGGTTCACCCAAACCGGTAGTAAAAAAAATACTACCAGTTCAGGCGAATGAGTATTTCCAACAATCAGCTGTGACACAGGATTTACATTAGCTAGAAAGCAGGATTTCCTGTTTTCTAGCTAATCTAAATCGTGTGGCACAGGGAATTCCCCCCCCCCCCCCGCTGTTCTAACTATCTTTGCATTTTGGGTAGCCTGTTTGGCTGAATGGACCACTGAGTGGATCCTCTGCCAATACATAAAAACTTTTATTATTGAATAAGTGTACATATGAAGTAGATACCTGTTTCTTCTCTGACCGCAGCCAGCTGATGTTTCCCAGTTTGCTTCTTTAAAAAACAAATCTGAAGTTGTCAAGGCAGGGAGGTGCCCCACAGTTCCATGCCATAGGTCAGCATTGAGACTACCTGAATACTTTCAATATGGAGATAATAATAATGCATAGCCTTTAGGAGGCTTGTAGAGTGCTTCTAGGAGATGCCCCCCCCCCAAATGAGCAAAAAGCGACTCATTCTTTTGCAAAAATGGGCCCGTTTTTTGTCCCCAAAAAAGGGCATGCATAGCCTTTAGGAGGCTTATCGAGTGCTCCTGTTCACTGGGAGGGTAAAATTGAGCAAAAAACAGTCCATTTTTTTGCTCATTTCTGCCCTCCCCAGCCCTCAGCAGCACTCTGGAAGCCTCCTAAAGGCTATGCACAGCCATTTTGGTGAAGGGGGTGAGGTTTAAGGAGGCTAAAAATGCTGTATTCAGTGTATAAGATGATTTTCACCTTCTTTTTTTGAGGGAAAAGGGTGCGTCTTATACTCCGAAAAATACGGTACTTTCCTCAGCCCTCACTCCAATTTACCCACAATCCAGTGTTAATATAGGCCACTCCTAAATAGGTGAAAGAATTCCCTTCCTCAGTATGCCAATTATATTTTCACACTTCTTCTTTTTGCTAAATACCAGCACTTTTGATTTGGTTTTATTAATGTTTAGAGTAGGGGTGTCCAATCTTGGCAACCTGTGGACTTCAACTGCCAGAATTTCCCAGCCCAGATGGGTGGCTAGTAAATTCAGGGAGTTGAAGTCTGCAGGTTGCCCAAATTGGACACTTCTGCTTTAGAAGTTTGAGAACACAGTAGGTATTTATCTTTCACAACAGGTCTTCTCAGACCTTTTTGAGACTGTGCCATTAGAACCATATCATCAGCACAGAAAAGAATATTAATAAATTTATCATGGATCGTTGGCATATGAAGCATACAGGAATCCTATAATATCATTGACAGAGAGGTTGAAGAGCCCTGGGGATAGACTACAACCCTGTCTAACATCTTTAATGGGCTAGAGCTAGAGCTAGAGAACCATTTACAGCCATATGCACTTTTGAGAGCCTTAACCAGTCTGGGTTCCATGTTTAAGGTAGCCAATTTTTTCCACCAACTGTTTCTGTTTAGGAAATCAAAACCTACACTGAGACCTATAAAGTCAGTGAACAATTCCTTGCCTCCATTACTTGTTTTCTTATGAAAATGGTGTAAAATAAAACAACAACTTCTCGACCTTTTGGCTAAGATCAAGTCGGAATGTGTGCTGTGTTTGGCATGAGAACATTACCAAGGGTATAATTGACTGCTAAAAGATATATACTCTTTACTTGCGTTCTTTGTTTTTCACTCCCTAGCCATTGATCTTCTTCCCCTCCCTTGAAATATGTTATGCTGAAAGCAATCAATGAAGCTTCATAACTCCAGTCTACGAACTAAATTGGAATAACAGGTTGTAGCAACCGTAGACTAGTTCTCCAGTTAATGGTTTTTTCTAGGCTTCATTAAAAGGGAATGCATGGCAGCCAAGGAATGAAGTTTAATGTGTCTGGTGAAAGACATAAGAGCTTGCAGCTGAAGGTAACTTCTATAAAAGTTCTATAAACAAATGGTATAATCCAGATAGAGTTAGACGCTTTTTAGTCTCATTAATTTTGATGGAGAAAGCTAAGCTTGACTTTAAAATCCTATCATACCTCGGTATTATGTAGGGCGATTGAGATGGGAACTCCCCGTGTTGTTGTTGTTTTTACAAAAATAGCATCTCAGGAGGACCTCTCTATTAGAACGGCAAAACTGAGAGAGGATTGTATTGCTTGTGTGCTTCAGAGGTAGTGTTCAGCCAGGTTTGACAGATTCTGGAGAACCTGGAGTGAAAATTTTGAGTTGTTTGGAGAACCGGCAAATAGGCTGATCCTGGCCCTACTGCCTCCCAGCCTCCTAGCTGATCTTCTTTTGTTGCCCTGAACAAGAGAACAGAGCTGGAAAGCAGATTAGTGAGGTCGGGAGCAGTGGTGGGATTCAGCCAGTTTGCACCCATTCGGGAGAACTGGTTGGTAACTTTCTAAATAGTTCAGAGAACCGATTGTTGGAAGAAATCTCCTTGTTTTTTCCCACTTTACAGGGCTAATCCTGTAAGGAAGGCAGGAAGGAAACATTCTAGTGTTGTTTCTAGCCTAATCTTTATTGACCTGCTTACAGAAACTGCCTCTCCAGTTAACTCTTATTACATTGTAACAGCTAAGGAGAAGCGCCCATCGACCTGAGTGACCTTGAGTTGGCCAAGCCCACCCAGTCACATGACCACTGAGCCCCACCTACCCAGATAGTCATTAGGGCAGAAAATCGGTTGTTAAATTATTTGAATCTCACCACTTGTTGGGAGAGAATGGGAATTTTGCAATATCCTTCCCCTGCCATGCCCACCAAGCCATGTCCATCAAGCCACGCCATACTCACCAAGCCACGCCAACAGAACTGGTAATTTTGAATCCCACCACTGGTGTGCTTGTATACTTTTTTCCGTTAGGGAAGAAAAGCTTCCCATGACAATCAGAAGAGAAAAGGTTAAGAGAGAAAGGATTAAGTATGTCTTTTCCCCAAGCAATTATTCAAATCCACTTTTTGTAAAAGAAGATAATGTATTATTTTCTACATTGAAATAAGTGGAACAGGCACCAAAACCAAGGTGGATTTTCTTCCTCAACTTTGGTGTTCTCTTCCCTTCCCTGCCTCTTTTGGAGAGCTTCAACTATCCAATTGAAGATAGCTCTTTGGTTTCCTGGTGCAGTCAATACAGCAACTCTCTCCAAGTCTCTTCATTTTCTCCTCAAATTAAAAAACAACTTTGCAATTGGTGGAGGTGTAACTTGGATCCTCTTCAGGCAGGAAGACCTTGGAAGGGGTTTGACCAGGATGGGCATGGCCAGCTTGACATCATTTGTGTCAGGAGCATCTGTGGTAGCCTGAGTGCTCTGCCAACAAAAAATGGCCTCCCAATCTTCATTTTTGACTGGGACAGCCTCCTCAATCCATTGCCAGTGAAAACTGATCTCCCGAGCTCCTTTTTCACTGGCAGAGAGTTGCAAAAGACCATTCCAGTCAAAAACAGAGATTGGGAGCCCATTTTCACTGGCAGAAGCACCACGGGCCGGTCCTTCACTGTTTCCAGGATGGCCCCATGGGACAGATCTAAGCAACCTACAGGCCAGATCTAGCTCACAGGCCTTGAGTTTGACACCCCTGATCTATCTTCTCCATTCTCCTTTGCTAGTCAGAAGGTTGCAGAAGGTGATCACATGACCCTGGGAGACTGTAACCATTATAAATCCATTGTCAGTTGTCAATTGTCCAAATTTTGGTCATGTGACCATGGGGATACTGTAATGGTCCTTAGTAATGGCCCTAAGTGTGAAAACAGTCTTAAGTTGCTAAACGAATTATTGTAAGTTGAGGACTTACATGCACTTTCTAGGTCGCAGCAATGTCCCCCCCCCCCCATTTTCTCTCTGTTATTTCATGAGCTCCAGAAGTGAGACTTGCCTAGGCTGAAAGAAGAGAGAAAAAGAAAGAGAAGAAAGTGCCTTCAATTTAATTTCTCCTGCTAAACTTCCTTGCCAAAATGCTCTTGGCTCCTTCTGTGAGCTGTAGGACCACTTCTTAAGGTAACCATTTAACAACATGAGCCGAATTACCCTTAACAGTGCAGTATTAGATTATGTTTCTTATAATTTGCTTTGCAAACATAAAGGATTCTTTTCACTTTTGAAGAAAAAGATAAAATATTTTCCTGGAGTTAAACATGAAATGTTGTTCCAGTGTTTTCTCTTCTAGATGTCAAAAGAAAGCAAGTTCCCATGACCACATATGTTTATCAAGCACTCCTGGGATTAGCTAATTAATTTTTCAGCTGTCAATTTCTGACTTCAGTTAATATTTTTAAACAGTTAAAGAAAAACATACCTTTTAAAGAATGGGAAGCCAGTCAAGCCTAGAAGTTGAGGAAAGGCAACTAACTGTAAAACATGCAGATTTGACTATTTTAGTTGCTCTGGATTACGTAATAACATAGCAGCTGGGTTTTTTAAAAAAGTAGGAAAAAGAAACTTTATGAGGGAGGGAAAGATATTAAGCAATATTGAATTGGCTATTGCAAATGTCTCCATATCAAGACTTCATAGAATGCTTCTAAAAATATTTTTGTCCATTTGTGTTTAAGAGCATCACTGGTGGAGATAAGAGTTTATTTTTGTGCATGACTCAATAATGTTCATTATTGCAGCCCTACTGTAATGTACTACTTACCACTCCAGTTGCTTTAAAAGTTAAATCCAATAAGCGTACCATGATGTGTTTATCCATATTTTCATTGCAGCTTCACGTGCGACAAGAGTTCCCATACTGTGCGTCATGATTGTGATTGGATATGAGAAGAGGAAGTTCACATTCTCATTTTACTTAATAGAGTCAGGTACGAAGACCATGCATTAAATTCTAGTTAAGATTATTTATTGCTCATATGTATACACAAGAATCCAGTCAACTAACAGCACTAAATTCGCTCTAGTGTTGTGGCCCGCCAGCTGCCAGCAGAGCTGGCAGCAGATTCAGACAGTGAGGCGGTTGGGGGGGAAACATGGGCCAGTCCTGGAGTCTGGGGAAGACTCTGATGAAGGCTCTGTATCGGAGGCAGAGAGAGGAGCAGAGCTGTATACCAGTTATCAGCTGGCTTTAGTGTCCCAGAGAAAATAAAAGAGGAGTGAAAGGGGAGTGGAGTTTGCAGGAAACAATTAGTTTGCTTAATTGGTTCGTGACTCTCTGAGACACCTTGTCAAGTTTTGCAGATATTGGCCTGGCAGCTCTCCAAGCCAGATAAGATCTGTGACTGTAAATCCTCCCTTGAAACACTTTGCTGTATGTGAATGAGCAGAATTCATAGTAAATTAGTAAAAGGCTATTGTTAGCCTGCAATACTGCATTCTAAGCGCTGTGTCACCATGGCTCTTCTAGAAGATTAGAAAATAACTATCACTTTCTCTCAGCCCTACTCACCTCAGAGGGTGGTTGTTATGGAGAAAATAGGATGAAGAAGGTGTGCTGAATATATTGTCTGTCTTGAGTTATTTATAAAACTAATAAAGGTGGATGCAAACAACTAAATAGTATCTACCTGTTACATGTTAATGAACTCAAATTAAATATACAATTATTATTGTTTCAGAGGGTCAGGGTCACTGGGGGTTTCTATCATTTTTACTACCAGTTCTCTTGTGGATGTATGCACACTTGCAAGAGTGCGTGATGCTTCTGCACTTCTGGGCAGAGCCTCCCACTACCACTACTACTGGTTCGCCCGATCTGGGCTGAACCAGCAGCAACTAACCTCTGGTCAGGGTGTTTGAAAAGGCTGAAAAGGTTTCTCAGTTCTTCTGTTTTATTATAAATGTAAATAAACGGTGACAGCATTTCCACTTCTTATGGTATCATACCTTGAAGGGTCAGCTGTGACAAAATGGAATAGGGTGAGATCAGAGTGGAATGAGAATGTTGTGAGATTCATCAGGGAGGTGTGGTTGTGGTGCCCAATTTTTCTGTTCTTAGTTTATTCATTCATTCATTCAATTTCTCTGATCACCCAATTCAACCAAATGATTCTGGGCAGCTTACAATTCTAAAATGCTAAAACAATTTAAACAATGTAAAAGACATCAAAACAATGGAATAATCCACAAACGAAATAAGTATAAACAGCAGCCGTGATGACTAATCAACTGATGGTAAAGTTAAGTAACGAGGTCTTTTACACATTATTATTGTATATGTTGTGTTATTCTTGTGCTGCAAGATGCCTGGAGTTTAGTTTTAAGATGGATGGCTAAACAAATGTTTTAAATAAATAAATGCAATCCATTTTAACATAGTTTGACTTTGATTCTGTATTACCCTTTTCTTCCCTCCAGTTACAAAATGCAAATTGGGCACTGAAATTAAGAATGTCATTAACATTCAATTTTGGTTTCACAAAACCAAAATGAGCATTTATCAAGTCAAATAAGAATGGGAAATAAGTAATCACTACTCTCTAATTAAATATTAGGTTAAAAAAAACCTAGCAAAAAGTATTATAATAGGTTACTCTTTGAAGCAATAACATATTCTAAAGCTTTAAAAAGTGGAAAGGTTTGCAAAGGTCACTATATTCCCCTGCATCACTTGTAAATTGCATGCTGAGGCTCACAGACTTTAGACTTTGATATAATGGCTTTTATAATAATGTTTCTCCAATAATGAAAGAACATACGTTCCAATTTCAACATCAAATATATAAAATAAGACCCCATATAAAAAGGAAACAGTTGACATTCATTAGGGAAAGTAACTCAGATAGGTGCATAGCATTAATTTAATGATGAGGTATTGAAAATGCCAATGTTGAGAATAAAATTTATACCTTGTCTAGAAAAGAAAAAGTAGAGTGTTTTCGTCATTGTACTGAGAACGTGCTCCAATTATCAAATATTAAATTAATTATAGCTAGAAAGTGCATCACCATTGGCCAAATCTCAAATCTAGACCATTTGGAGAGACTTGGTGACTCTTTAAGATAAAGTAGAATTGTCTACACAGTGTTGGGTGTCTGCAAAATGATTTGGGTAGTTACAGCAATGCATCTGAAAAGAATAATAATAATAATATTTTGCTTCTATTTTTCCACTAATGGAATTCTATAAAATGGGGAGTATAACTTTTTATGCTATCCTTCCCAGCTGTTAAGTCCCTCTAAAATGATGTTTTTATAAACAGAATACAAAGAGAATAAAAACTGTTTCCATCCTGTTTTGTTTTTACACCCTGCCTTTATAATGACTGTAAACACCTTCAGGATATTTAAAATAGGAAGGAGGATATAAGGCATATAGATCAGTTGAGCTTGTCTTATGACTAATGGTGATAATTTAGCAATATATTTGCTTTCATCCAGGGTTGAAATCAACTTACCATCACTACCGGTTCACAAATGTGAGCGTGCAGGCGCCACCTCCACGTATGTGGAGGACCTTCCGCACATGCGCAGAGCATCAAAAATGGGTTCAGGCAGGTGGGTGGAGCCTCCTGCCACCACCGCTAGCAGTTCGCCTGAACTGGTTAGAACCGGCTGAATTGCACCAATGCTTTTTTCCATGTTTTCCTTTTAATTATTTCCCATTCACAGTAACAGAGTTGGAAGTGATCTCAGAGGTCCAGTCTTTTCTTAAAATCTTCCAGTGATGTGGCACCCACAACTTCTAAAGGCAATTTGTTCTACTGCTTAATTGTTCTCACTGTTAGAATTTTTCTCCTTAGTTCTAGGTTGCTTCTCTTCTTGGTTAGACTATAATCCTGGGAATTTCTTGGTAATTCCCCATGCAAGTAATGATCAGATTCCACCTGTCTTTTTTTTTTTTTAGATTGAGCAAGATAAGCTAAGAACAACCAGCAAACAAACAAATAGGACCTGAATAACGTTTACTTTCCAGTCAATATTTCTTCAAGCTCTCCAAATCATTGAATTTTGTAGAACAGTAAGTCTACTTGCTTGCGTCTGTTTGATATTCTTCATTAATTCTATTTTAATAAAGCTGGGATATTTTTAAAAATCAGGGAAGTAGTCAAAGAGGACTACTTGCTTTAAAAAATAATTTCTGATTCTAACAGTATTCCAAGTAGTATTTTATTGAATTCTGTGGGTTTTTTCATTACCTCTTGTGATTCAAATTTAGGATTCTTTCTTCATCCCCTTCTTTCACATAGACACAATCACACATGCAAAATTGTATCTGCAGGGTTAACCTTGTCTTTTTACAAATTCAAGCAGGTTTCAGAATAGCCCTTTATATTATTCCTATTCACAGTTCATACTCTTGTCAAACTCTTTCCTTTTCCATTGTAATTTATTCAGTAAATAAATAAGTATGTGTGCATATGTTGCATTTCATTCATTGGATGGACCATCAGAGGATGCACTGATTTACCAATTTTATCTTCCTCATGCAAATTGTATGGATTATCTATGCTGTTCTCAAGATCCAGGAAAAATTCAGAGAACTGCTGAAGAGCAGAAAGTGGTTTTTTAAGAAAATCTTAATAAAATATCCAGGCAGTGATTCATTAAGCCTCCAGGTAGTAATGAAACACCATTGGATGCAATCTAACGTCTCTAGATATATTTTGCATACACAATTACCCAACTCTGTTTAATAACCTTTTAAGCCCATCATTTCTCTGTCAGTCTAGATTCACTTGCCCCAGTTAAAAGCTGAAGTCTGTCCTGGGTTTGGCCAGTACCAAATATTTCCTAATCCTAAAGAAATTATTCTCACGAAGTTTAATGCCAACTCCCCCACCAATGGGGAATCTCTAAGGCAGGAATGGGGAATGATGGCCTGCATGTCTAGCTGGGGAATTCTGGAAGTTGAAGTCTACAAGTCTTAAAGTTGCCACAGTTGGATACCCCAGTCTAAAATCAGTCTCTTATATATGTTTCTAACCTACTCTCTCCATCATTTTCTCTGCTCCCTCCCAAACTAGCATCCTTTCTTTCATTTTATCTTCCCTCCCTTTGACTAACTTTCAGAGTTAGGGCTAGTTAAACAATATGTCAGCATGGTTGTGGAAAATCTTCCTACCTCTTCCCAAAATCTGTACTTCTGTTTAATGTATACACTAACCCATCTGACAAGATCCTGCCTCCTGAAAGTTGGTTGTTTAATTTATAATTTCAAACTTTCCCAGCTTCCCTGGCAAGCACGGAGTTACATATTGGAAAATGTATGATTTGTTGAATCAATTTCAATGACCTGCATTCACCCAAACATATACCATGAATACCATGAATACCATGTATCAAATAGTTTATACCATGGATAACAATCCTGATCCCCCAACATGCTAAGGCAAAATCAAATAAACTATAAAGAATTAAAACTTTTTTATAGTTCTTAAATGTGTTCTCTGTCTTTTTCTCTCTAAATTTCAGTACCATAAAGTTTGTTGTGAGGAAAACCCTATGCTAAAAGCAGGACGCATTTGCTCTATGTAGATTCCCAATTTCTTATACACTTTTGAAGCATTTAACTATTCAACTGGAGCCTGAAAATATTCTGGGAAATGTTATTGCCAATGAACTGATATTAAGAATATTAAACTGCCTGGTTATAAAGTAGCCATTTGTGGTTAGTGGGATAACAATTAAAACCAGCAGTGCTAGTCCTAATGCAATGAGCCATTAATTGCAATCTTTTGTTTACTGTGAAGTAATCCTTTACCACAACTGTTTCAATTCCTCCAGTTTAACTACCTTAACTTTCAGAAAAATCCTAAATTAGTCATTAAAAAAAAACAGTTTGACAGAAGAAGAATGGTGCTAATGGGCAAAGTTGTTTAACCACTTTGGGAATAAAGATAAACTTTTGAAAGTAGAAAAGTCAAATTAGCTTTGGCATGGTTTGGTCATTTTATTGTTAAAACTAGGATATATTGTTAATAACAAGAATTAATATTAAGGTGCAAGTAGAATAGAATATTTATTCCAAAAGATATGGACAAAATTGGAAATGATCATTAATAGAAAACATCCTGGTTTATACATACATACATACATACATACATACATACATACATACATACATACATACATACATATGTTTGTGTGTGTGTATATATGTATATATGTTAGGATGTTTTCTATTAATGATCATTTCCAATACACACACACACACACACACACACACACACACACACACATACACATACACACACACACACACACACACACACACACACACACACACACACACACACACACACACACACATATATATATATATATATATATATATATATATATATATATATATATATATATATCTTACACCGGGGTAAAATCCAGCAGGTTCTGACAGGTTCTGAAGAACTGGTAGCGGAAATTTTGAGTAGTTCGGAGAACTGGCAAATACCACCTCTGGCTGCCGGCCAGAGTGGGGTGGGAATGGAGATTTTGCAATATCCTTCCGCCAGGAGTGGAGAGGGAATGCGGGTTTTGCAGTATCCTTCCCCTGGAATGGGGTAGGAATGGAGATTTTGCAGTGTTCTTTCTCTGCCACTCCACCAAACCACACATACAGAACTAGTAGTAAAAAAAATTGAATTTCATGACTGCCTTACACTGTTTTTCTTTTGGGGCGAAGCAACCTGCAAAGAAACAAAAAAGGAGTAAGAAATAATAAACCAATTAAATTTAAGGCATGAGATAAGGAAAGGGAACATAGCCAAACATAAATGAGAAAAACACCATTTGTGAGGGTTGCAGCTGGCAACACAGGAAATGAGCCTGAGATCAGGCAGGATTATTTTGTAAATATGAGAAATGGACTACAAAAATCCATTATATTAAAATAACACGAAAAACAAACTCTTGATACTACCACATGAACTTTCATCATAAGCATGCCATTATGTTCATTCTGTTGCCATTTCTGCACATGAATAGGCTTAACCCTATACTTGGGGTGGAAAAAAGAGTTTTTTATAAGCACAGATGATCAACCAATGACCATTCTCATTCATTCCTAGATTGCCAAATGAGTTTCTGTAATGAGCCATTTTGTTCACATCCATCCATTAATGATACCCATTAGAATTCTAAAAGGAAAAGAGGAAAAAACTGATTTTTAAATTTATCAATTCATTAATTTTACTGATTTTAATTAACCAATATGAAAGAAAAAAATCTGGATAATAGATATTATAATACCTGGAAATAGAAGAAGAGAAGAGAAAAAAACCAGAGAAGAATTGCAAAATTGCAAAGATCTGCAAATCGAACAATTGTGTCAAAAGAAAACAAAGGTTGTAACCAATAGTAATAGTTGCCTTGAGTGCAGTTCCAAAACATCTGGACAGCCTCACAAACACCAACAGCATCAGCATTAATAAAATCACCATCAGTCAAAGGACAGTTTACATCAGGCCTGTCAAACTAGCAGCTTGCAAGCCGATGCATCATGTGCAGGCCACACCCACAAAGGTTCCGCAAAGGCAAAAAAACATCATGAGAAGTCATGCGATTGAGTTTGACACCCATGGTTACCTCTGTGATGATACCTTTAACATCATCAGACAACAACTGCTTATCTCAGGTCCTTCAGATTAAAAAAATACCAACGCCAGTCTAAATCTGGCTCATTGGATGATCAGTTTATTTATATGACACCCCTAATCCCAAGGACAATCGTAATTGCATTCATTCCAAACACTGCATACATTTTTGTTTATAATTATTATTAATTATTTTATTATAATAGAAACATCCAATGCAATCTTAAAGAAAGGAAAGAAAACAGAAAGGAGTAAAAGGTGAAGAAAGTCACTGAGTGATAGAAGAAGGATGAAAGCATCATTCCCATCCTTCCCAATATATATTAGCAACAGACAAATCAAAGAAGCAAGTTAATGTGAAGATTTGTTTAGAATGAATGTGAAGCCTTCCAATTAGAACATGGGGGTCAAACTCACAGCATCACATTGCCGTCACATGATGTTTTGTGATGTTTTTCTGATTCACGGACCTGGGGTGGGTGTGGCCTGTGCGTGACACATCCAGCCACCACTTTAACACCCTTGAAGAACATCCTGCCCTCAGCACAACTCTTATTTGACTAACACCTGGATCCCATATTGCGTCCTTGTTACTAGCTTCACCTATGAAGTAAAGATCAGTAGGAGAGACACTGATTCTGTGAAGACCAAATGAAACTAAAATTGTTGAATAAAGAATCACGGAGAAATCCATGCTCTTTGCACACAACTCAATAGAGTTGTAAGGAGAAAACACAAGGGCATTTTGCTATTTCACTGATTTGAAAGTGGAATTCCTGCCATGGTAAACTCATTTGCATCTCTTTTGAACATACTACTAAACACCATCACTTGACAATATTCATTTAATGTATCGGTACCATAGGTCTGGTCTCAATTTAAATTTCATTCATACCAATGCTTAGCTCTTTTTCATTTTATTCATTTTACTTGGTTTGTATTTCTATTACCTTATCATATACTTTTGAGTGACAGAAATAATGGTATCACTTTTTATTATCATTTGAGGAAAAACTGGGGACAAAGTAGAACAGATAATTGCATAAAACAATCATGCCCTGCATAATGTAAGCAAAGAAATCCACATACACAAATCTTTTAATTGTGAAAAACGATGTAGAGGAAATGTATCATATACAAGCAGCCTTTTCAATAAATTCCAGTAAAGCCAGTGGAAAGGAATATATTTACACACAGCTAAACATCTAATTTTTCACTGTGCATAATTTAGAAGGATGAAGCGACCATGGAATAACATCAGTTTCATAGTTGCTTTCAATGTTGGTTTCATAATTCTTCAAATATTGGCAACATAGTTTAGTCATAGCTCTTTTGTTAAAAGGAACAAGGCTAGAGTCCAATAAGCTCCTATTAGACAAGTGCTCATAATGTTCCAGCTGATCTCCTTATCTCGCTGAAATATTCCTCTCTGCTCCCTTGAAACATTCAGCAATAAATTAATCATTTATGGGATGTGAAGTTATGCTGCTGAACACCCAGCTGATCAAAATAATGAGGTCACTGAGCTTCATGAAAGTACAGATCTGAATAGTTAGGTAATAATGGAAATAGTTGGGAGCATAGTTAAAAAGAATGCTTCTGTGAAGCAACAAAAATGGGTTTTTTCCATATCTCGAATCATAGATTTCTCTGCAATTAAAGTTTAATGTAATCAGCTAAACACGGTGCAGGATCTAGCAAAAGCTTCCATCATCAAACAGCAAATAAGGTCACTTTTGCTGATTTTTTTTCTTCAGCTCTCTGATTTTGCACCCTACTTTGATCTGGGATCATTCTGAGGATGGAGGAATGCCAAAATTGTCTTCTTCCATGTGCCTCTGAATGACGTTCTAATGGATCTTCCATCAGAGAAGTTTCAGATTAGATGCAACCTTCACTACAAGATGCTACCTTTTGTACCTGCCCAACAGGGGTAGTATACACTTACCTTCCCTACCAGTTCGCAAATGTGAGCGTGCATGCACTTTTAGCAAAAAAATTGTCTAAATGGGATGCTGTATGACTGGGCATGGATGGGCAAAGCCACCCACAATTTCCGCTACCGGTTCAGGCGAGCTGGTCCGAACCAGTAGAATACCACCTCTACTGCCCAATCAACTTCAATCGAATGGAATGGCCTTTGGGAGAATGACTTATTCCAAGGATTTGTTCTATGGCAACCTTAGAGGAGGAATTTCCTTCCATCATCATATTCAAATACAATGCTGCTCAAGTTGCTAAATATTTGATATCGGTGTAATATATATGTTTGCTCAAACATTTAGTTAAATAGAATCTGCTGTGTCTCCTGATTTGCTTCAGAATTGTCCTTTATTATAGTACAGTAAAAGCTTATTATACAAATTTTATAATCTTTTTAAATATGCACTGTTTGATACATTAAATTATGGTTCACTTTGCTAACAACCTGGTTCCTGCATTGATGTTTATATTTAACCTTTAAAAAGGTTTAAACTGTTAGAACTCAATATTAATACATAATGGAGGCTTTGGATGAAGACAGTGATGAGAACTGGACTGAGAATGTTGGGTCTATTTTGTCTTTTCCCACTTCCATTGACTACTGAAGCAAAGCATATATATTAAGATTGGCAGTAACATATTTATTCTGACTATCTTCAGTGTGAAATATGCTATTGCAGCAGATTTCCTACATTTGCTCCAAAGACGCTGCATTAGCAGGTTTTCTACCTCTTTCTGAGTTTAATTCTCAACTGATTTCGGTGTCTATTACCTCTTATTACACAAAGTTGTTTTTCTTTACGGGACATAGAGCTGCAAATTCATATATAAGATGAGCTATTTCAAATCATTACTCTTAAAATGTTACAATTTCTATAGGGCAGCTTTACTCAATACAATGATTAGATGAATGGGGGTTAAAACATGTGAAGAAGGGTTGCAGGAATTTGGTTTGTTTAGTCTAGTCAAAACAAGGACTAGGGGGTGACGTGATAGCAGTGTTCAAATATTTGAGGGGCTGTCACAGAGAAGAGGGAGTCAATCCAGAGGTGTTGCTCCCGGTTCGGACTGTTTCAGGAGAACTGGTAGTGGTAATTGGGTGTGGGTCACTGAACCGGTAGTGATGGCTGGCTGGCCAGGTTCCCAAACTGGCTTGCTCCGACGCTCGCACTGCCTCGTCTTCACCATGTGCATCCACACAACTGCCTCCTAGTGCCTACATACAGGTAAGCAGCATGGGCTGCTCAGGGAGCCCCGAGGCTTCGCAACCACCGCCTCCTGAGTGGGATTGAGCCTCCCCGCCTCCTCGATGCACAAAGGCAGGAGGTGGCAGTTTCATTTGTTGCCTGTGAGCTTCGGGGGGTGAGCAGCCAACCAAGCATGCCAGGATCTGCCGGGTGCTCTAATCTGCAGTTTACTCATGAGCAAGTTTACTCATGAGCAGGGTGCTCATGAGTAAACTGCAGATTAGAGGCAGCCAGCAGATTGCTGCTTGCTTGCTTGGCTGCCTCTAATCTATAGTTTACTCGTGAGCAAGTTTACTCATGAGCAGGGTGCTCAGCAGCTGCCCTGCCCCTGGAACTCACAGGCAGAAAACAAAACCACACACTCTTCAGCCCCTCCAACTCTCCTGCATTCAACTCGGCGCAGCTCGGGTTGCTGCTTTCTTTGGCCTTTTTTTAAAGTTTTACAGCATATTTTATTTCCCATGTCTAATCTGAAATATATATTTGCCGAGCCATGCCCACAAAATAAACCATGCCCACAGAACTGGTAGTAAAAAAAATTGAAACCCACCCTTGAGTCAATCTATTCTCCAAAGCACTAGAAGGCAAGACAAGAAACAATGCAAACTAATCAGAGACAGAAGCAATCTAGAACTAAGGAGAAGTTTCCTAATAGTGAGAACAATTAACCAGTGTAATGGCTTGCCTTCAGAAGTTGTGGGTAGTCCATCACTGGAAGTTTTTAAGAAGAGACTGAACGGCCACTTGTCTGGAATGGTATAGGGTCTCCTGCTTGAGCAGGGGGATGGACTAAAGCATGGGTGTCAAACTTGTGACATCGCATTGCTATCATGATGTTTTTCCCTTTGCAGAGCTGGGGTGGGCATGAGCTACGTGTGATGCATCCGGCCCATGGGCCACCAGTTTGACACCCCTGAACTAGAAAATCTCCGACATGCCCTCCAATTCTGTTATTCTGTTCTCTTCTGTCTCTTAATATTTGAATGACATTGTTATATTTCTGAGATATCTGCAAGGTACCAAATTGTGGAAATGCAATGCAGTGAATATACCAGAAGCATTGTAACATCATTTGAGAAAGCACTGCATTTAAAATGTCCAAAAAATGACAAGCATACATACAATATATATGCAAAAGTGATATGCTAACAAGCAGAATCTTCTTATTCTCCACAGGATAGGACCCCGCTACAGCAGGGGTTCCCAATTCGTGGTACATAAACCAGCACCGGTCCGTGGCACACTAGCAACCAGGCTGTGCAAACAAGCAAGGCCCTATCCATGGGATGCAGGCAGCATGCAAAACAATGCCCCCTCCAGTCCATGGAAAGAAAAGTCCATGGAAAAATCCATGGAACCGGTCTCTGGTGCCCAAAAGCTTGGGGGCCACTGAGCTACATGATGTTCCCAAATCAACACTGTTCCCTTTTGCTGAGCCAAACTTAAATTCTATATGCTTTGAAAAGATTCCCACTGACATTGCGGTCTGCGGAGCTGAAATATGGGCCAAAGGAAAAGCTTATTAAATTTTATTTTACCGTAAAATGCAAAGTATTAACAAAATACCTAAACATGTAAATAAAACAATCCTTAAACTAAATAAAACAATCCTTAAACTAAAAGCAAAATGGGGGGGGAGGGAATACCAAAGGAAAAAATGGCTTCATACATTAAAATTATCAATAGTTGTTAGTTTATTAGTAATTACTATGGAGAACTATGGTGTAATTTACAACAAAATATTATTGTAAAATATCCTCCAAACTCTGCCAAAGTAGTACATATTGCTTCATTTTTTGCTCTGTAGAAAACACTGACTTTTCCAAGAGGGATAAATCACACATTTCCAAAAGCCATTCATTACATCTGGAATAAACAATTTTTCACTTCTTTGGTGTAATTGTTTTACCCCGCTCTCCCCTCCAGACTTGATACAACCGTATTATCTATTAAATAGTCAGCTTCCAAAGTTTTAGTGTACGGTCGAACATCAGATCAACATCTTTTAACATTTTAGATTTTTAGGAAAATCACATCTTTAATTCCCGTAAAACTACTTACAGCATATGCATGAAACTATAATTCCAAAAGGACATCAAATCATTTATCTGTGACCATGAATCCTTACAATGTTATACTTCTAAGAAAGAAAATCTGGTGTCCATCCGTTCAGCGAAAGACTTGAGTTCAACAACAGTGACAAAGAGAAAAGACAAATGTCAATTATCTGCTTCAAAGCTGAAATTATATACAGAAGTAAGTTGTAAGACCATAGTCTAAAATAACTGAGCTGCATCACCGCACATCTATTAAATGTTCCAGCAATCTGTCCTGTTTTGATTCTGGTCATTATAGAATACCTATTATCACGTATCTTAATTGATTTGAAATTCCTAATTCTGTCCCACCGATACAAAAATCAAGCAAGAAACTTTTAAAGTGTTCCACAATTACCGTGTTTCCCCAAAAATAAGATAGGGTCTTATTTTATTTTGACCCCCGAAATAAGCGCTTGGCCTTATTTTTGGGGAGGTCTTATTATTTTTGATGTGCAGGAGGCAGAGACCATGGTCACCTCATGGCTGCTGCTCTGTTGCAATATTTTGGGGAGGGCTTATTTTTGGGGGTAGGGCTTATTTTAGTGCATGCGCTCAAAAGCCCGATTGGGATTATTATCCAGGGAGGTCTTATTTTGGGGAAAACATGGTATTATTATTATTATTTTTTTTAATTTAGATTCTAAAAGGCTTAATGCTCCAATTCTGCCTGAGTGGAAAATTAGGATAGAGCTGCTCCTGTCCCGTCTGTTGACAGGATCACAGCAAGAGGAGGCCCACCCTTTCAAAGCTCCTTATTGTGGGTTCTGTCTATGTGCTCTGGCAGAGATAATGGCAAATTTAGGGGTTTTGCACAAACAGATTGAGGGCAGATGGGAAGTTTTGGATCTCCTGGGTCTTGGTTAAAGGTATTTTTGAGCCATTTCTTTCACAAAATGAATTTGTTCCAGATTCTTCATTCCATGTCACAGAAGGACTTGTTTTTTCCATTGTGCTGTGACTGCAACAAGTTCATCCAAATTATTACGGTTGCTTCCAGACAGTGGGATTGTAGTGCTAACAATTAAAAAACATTGTGCAATCATTTCTTCTTTTTTGTCCTCTTAGCATCTTTTCTCTGGAAATTAAAATGGTGCCAGGAATTGGAAAAGATGGGCAAATTACAGATTAAAGTAATGTTGTTGGCTGAGGTTCACATAAAATTCTTTAAATAAAGCAGGGCATGTGTGTCACAAAAGCCTCAGTTGGGAGACCTTCAGATCCTGCTCCGTAAGTTGGTCATTGTTTGGAAAGGGCCTGCACAATTCCCTTGCTTATCATTATATTTAATTATAGAAATAGTAATGAATATTACACTAAGGCAGGGCCTATGTGGTGGATCCAAGAAATTTAAAACTCAAGTATGCATAGATGTAAAAAGAAGGGAATGGCTTTAACCCACCTGGTTGCATCTTCCATTTTCATACTATTGACACTGACCCCTCCCCCGTTGCTCCTGCACTAAAGTTGTCAGGCATATTTAAATGATATATTTTTACACGTGAATTCATTATTCCTCCTGAGGTTTAACTTGGAGATTCAGAACTCACTAGATCATCTGTTTACTAAGCAATAGTTTCCTCCCATATCATTACCATTCCAACTTCTTGAAGAATTGGCTTAAAGAAGACATAAATGAAGAAAGGAATTAACAAGAATCCAAGAGAGTGTTATCTGATTTGATATCTTTAAACTCTGGATTTAATGATAGGTACCAATGGATATTTATTTATTTGTTTATAGAATTTTATATGACCATCCAGCTCATTTTCAGTGATTCCAGGAAGCTTACAAAGAGATGTTTTGGATAAGGCATCCACAAGCCTTTAGAGAAAAAGAAGCATGCATTAAGTGCAGAAGAAGAATGCATTAAGTTGGAGTGAGAGATGTAATGGGAGGGGAGGAAAATATTAGACGAAGACTCAGATTGGCTCCCCTCTAACTCTTGGAGATGGTGGGGAAAAGAAGGGGAAACACAAGCATATACGTGCAAGATTCTATTGCTGCACATTTCTTAGTAAAGTGTAGTTCTAATTATTCTGTGGAAACATTATTATTATCTCATTATTCATTAAACATGAAACTGAACATTAAAAAAATGCATCACAAATACCATTGACTAGTGCTAATGGTTGATACGGGTTGCTGCCAGTGTCCTAGGTATCAACCAGTGGTGGGTTTACTACCTGTTCGCTGAGAGGGTGTTGTGTGCTTCCAGCCGGTTCCAGCAACCCAGGCCGCCATCCCAGTACTGGTTCAGCCGAACCGGTCCAAACCGGTAGGAACCCACCGCTGGTATCAACCAAGTATCTTCTTAAAATATATGATGTTCCGAGTAATGCAGTTTTTTCAGTTCTGCTGGTGTTATTGCAGGAAGCTGCAATTTCTTGATATATTTTATAAAATTCTTGGACATAGTACCAAGTGCCCCGATGACAATGTGTATCACTGTTACATGTTTCATCTATGATCACGTAGTTTCGATGGCCAGGTCACGATTTTTCCATTTTTTTCCAGTTCTTTTTCTTCGACACTGCCGTCTCCTGGTACCACAATATCAATAAATTGTACATTTTGGTTTTCAACAATTGTGATATCTGTTGTGTTGTGTTTCAAATGATGATCCATCCTTGTTGTTGTTGTTGTTGTTGTTGTTGTTATGTTAATCTTTGGTGAGATTCACAGCCTTTGGGGCTGGTTGGTAGCTCAACAGCTCGAGTCCTAACCAAGGACCTAGGAACTGGTAAGGTAATGTCGGAGGATATAAGCTGTTCAAGTGGGGTAGATTTTTGTAGAATCAGAATGTTCAAGTCTGATAAATTTAAAATTTCCAAATAGCGAGGTAGCCCTTTAGGTATTGCTCCAAGGGCTCCAATTACAATCGGGACAACAAATGATTTCTTTCTCAATCGCTCAACTTCAATTTGCAAGTCCCGGTAGTTTGTGATTTTTTCTTGCTGTTTATCATCAATTCGTGCATCTCCAGGTATTGCAATGTCGATGAGCCATACTTTTTTCTTTTCAACTATTGTTATGTCAGGTGTGTTGTGGGCCAAGTGCCTGTCAGTCTGAATTCTGAAGTCCCACAAGATTTTGACTTTCTCATTCTCTAAAACCTTCTGAACCTGATATTCCCAGTGGTTTTTGCTGTACTCAAATCCAAACTTTTGGCACAATTTCCAGTGAATGGTCTTAGCAACATGGTCATGGCATTGTAGGTAGTCAGTTTGTGAAATTTTGCTGCACCCACTGATCAAGTGGTCGACCGTCTCCTCTTTCTCATTATAGAGGCGACATTTGCTGTTGGTGGTAACATGTTGAATTTTTGCCCTCATGCAGTTTGTGGCTAAGGCTTGTTCTTGAGCTGCCAAAATAAAGTCTTCTGTTTCTTTTTTCAGTGCTCCTGATCTTAACCAGTTTCAAGTTAGCTTTTGGTCAGCTTTGCCTTCAATACTTTTCAAGTATTGGCTATGCATAGCTTTGTTTTTCCAATTTTCAGCTCGCTTCTCAATTACTTCTTTCTTATATTTAGCTTTTGACTTAGTTGTCTTTAAAGGGCCTCCTTTATTTACTTCCTTAATCATTGGTTCTTCACTTTTCTGGATGTAATCATTCAAGCTGTGTTTTTCTTCTTCTGCAGTCTGTTTTACTTGTAGGAGTCCTCGACCACCCTCTGCTCTTGGTAGATATAATCGGTCAACATCACTTTTAGGGTGCAAAGCATGATTCATTGTCATAAGCTTCCTTGTTTTTCTGTCCAAATTGTCCAACTCCATCTGGGTACAGTCAATTATTCCTGCAGAGTATCGAATCACAGGTATAGCCCAGGTATTTATGGCTTTTATGATGTTTCCTCCACTCAATTTGGACTTTAATATCTTGCGAATTCATTGCATGTACTTTGCTGAAGTTAATTCCTTGACTTTATTATGAATTAAGTCAGAGGCCTCTAAAATCCCCAAGTACTTGTAGCCTTCTTCTGGTTTTACTGCCTTTCTCATTTCTTCATTCTCAAGTTCTATTCCATCATCTTCTAGGACCTTGCCTGCTTTGGTTGCCATTGTTGCACATTTGTCAATTCCAAACTGCATACCAATGTCTTGGCTAAATTCTTTTGTGCTTTCAATTAATAAATTCAGTCCAGCTTTTGTTTTACCAAACAACTTCAAATCATCCATGTACACCAAGTGCGAAATTTTCAGTTCTTTCTTTGCAAGTTCATATCCATAGTTCATCTTCTTCAAAATGATTGTCAGTGGTAGCATTGAGATTATAAAAAGTAGGGGTGAAAGGGAACCCCTGGAAAATGCCTCATTTAATTTCAATTTCACCCAGTACTTCTTCATTAGCTATAAGCTTCATTTTCCAGAGGTTCATTGAAGTTTCCATGAATTTTTGTATGTTGCTGCTGATGCCAAAGATTTTCAGGCATTTCTTGATCCAGCTATGAGGAACTGAAGCAGATGCTTTCTTGTGGTCTATCCAAGCCATGAACAGGTTGGTTCATCTTTTCTTTGAATTCTTTAGGATTAGTTTGTCAATCAGCAGTTGGTCCTTTGTTCCTCTTGAATTTTTGCAGCATCCTTTCTGTTCTACAGGAAGCAAGTCATTTCTTTCCAAGTATCCATAAATTTGCAATGATACCAGTAAGGAGCTTGTATGTTGTTGGCAAACAGGTGATTGGCCTATAGTTTCCAATTATTATTATTATGCATTTTTATCCACCTATCGAGTCCTTCCCAAGGACCTAGGATAGGCAGATGTTGTTTGATGGTGTTAAAGATATCATCCCGGGATATAAGCTGTTCTAAGTAAAACGGCCTTTTGCTGATGTGATTTTGCCAATGCCAATGGTGCTCAAGTTGTTTTGAGATTGTACCCAAGGTCCTGATTACCATTGATACTATTTTCCTTTCTTTTGCCACAGCCATTTCACTTCTATTTGCAGAGCTTTGTATTTTGTGATTCTTCTCCAGCCCTTTCTCTTCTATTCTGCTGTCTTCAGGGAATTACTATTACCTTGCTTTAAAATATGATGTTAATCTGGCTCTTAATAGAGAGAGGGCCCTTGAGTCTTTGCTTTAAAGTTCTGCACTTATGCAGAAAGATGCCTTTTTGTTTTACATTCACTCCAATCGAGAGCAGTCATCAAATCAATTTCCATTATTTCCCCAGCCATTAGCTTTGGGGGGGAACTGGGAAATGTCCTTTTTAGCTTTTTAAATCTCATTTTCTACTCTCTTCCTTAACTGGTTGTTTGGATAGGATCCTGCTGGTGTGATAGCTTTCTTCTTCCCTCCCTTCTTCCAGCTTAAATATGTGAGCAACAGAGATTTTCTTGCAACAAGGAGTAACAATTCCACCCTGAGTATGAGTTTTCCATCATTCATACTCGATTACACATTTTTATCTTTCCTCTCTACACAGCCAATTTACTTCTGGCAAATTGTTCATTGAAACAAATATGCTTAAACCTAAACATTTAAATAAAACTCTTATTGTAATTACAAAACATGGTCAGTCTGATTTCTGCTGATAACTATATTTACTTTTCAAAGATTAAGATCTTTAACATATGTATACCCACCAATATATTACTTTACTATATTTTTTTAGAAAGTCAAATACTTTGTGTTTCTTTAGCCTTTATAGGTTAGCAGTTCTTATAAATGTTATGTGTGCATCTGTTTTCAAAATGTTAGGAGTAATGTGAGAAATCTATATTTGTGACTGCAGGTAAGGCAAGTATCTATTTGTAAATTGTGTGGGAAGGAATGGTGGAACCTGGGGACAGAGTTAAAAGAAGATTAGCCTAGAACCACTACATAGCCAAAAGCAGACTAAGTCCAACTTCCCTTGAATTCTGTGGACCATTATCTAACTCCAACCAGGTGCTAACCATTAATTGAGAAGATTCCAATGCATAGGAGGTTTAGCAATAAATCAGTTTAATTGGAACTTTGCACATGAAAGTGGTCTTTTGACTAACAGAATAACAGAATTGGAAAGGACATTGGAGATCTTCTAGTCCAACCTGCTGCTCAAGCAGGAGACCCTATACAAGTTCAGACAAATGGCTGTCCTTAAAAACCTCCAGTGACAGAGCACTCTCAACTGCTGACGGCAAGCCATTCTACTAGTGGATTGTTCTAATTGTCAGAAAATGTCTACTAAGGTTAGATCTCTCCTTGATTAGTTTCTAGCCATTGCTTGTCCTGCCTTCAGGTGTTTTGGGAAATAGTTGATTCCCTCTTCTTGGTGGTAGCCCCTCAATTATTAGAAAACTGCTATCATGGTACCCATGGTCCTTCTTTTCAAAAATAGATCTAAATAGTTTATGTCGTACTCTTAAATCTTCAAAGGTACAACTTCTTAAAACCAAAATAGATAAACAATTAAAATGGAATTTGAATATGACTTAATACTGGTGCCTGCCAAGATTTGGCTCTTTTCAGTGGCAATAAAATGGTGAAGAATGTACTTTTCCACTTTTACTGTATCCATTGGCTCCTTTCAACATCCCATTTGGATGCTCTGGACCTATTGGAAGAAGGATGAATAGAATAAGATGCTTGCAGTCCACCCAGATGTTTTTGTGGGTTTCTTTGCACATAAAATTGTTCACATTCATTTGGAAGTGAGTGCCAACTGGACAGAGCCCCATTAAACAAGGAAATCAACTCTTTGCAATGTTTCCAGGGTTTGTTTGTAGTTTGTGGAAGCTGTAGGGGTTCTGAATGAATTTTGCCATTGGTGGGTTGGATCAATACCTCAACTGGATCCTTGTATGTTTGGCAGAATTTAAGAAATTTAAGAACTGGTTAATTCATGGTTACTTGAGGAATGGCAAGAAGCCTTTGCCTTAAAGCAGTGAACATATGCCCTATTTGAAAAGACCCTTTCAATTTCATTTAACTTGATGTATTCAATTTAGATACTGCTTGACTCCAAAGTGACTCTGGGTGCTATATAATAAAACCAAAAAAATACAAGAATTCAAAGAACAAAAACAAAGGAAGAAGGAGGAGAAAAGAAAAAGAACAGATAGTGAATCTGGCTAACAGCACCCACACCCAAACATGGAATCCTAATCCAAGTCCTGGGAGAACATCCAGATCATCAAGGCTTCCCAGAATGATATCAGGGTGGGAGCCACATAAATATCAGGGGCCAATTCATTATCTTGATTCAGCCATGTTAAAAACTTTCAACATGATGGAGTGTCAGTCATCACTTGGCAGCTAGGCAAGAATAAACTTTCCAGGATACCAAATATCTGATAAGTAGATTCATTGAATCAAAGTTAATGAAGCCATTTAAAAAGAATTCCACTGACTTGAAATGCAAGTCTGCTGATTTTGCATTAAATACAAGTCCAATTTATAGTACAATGAAGGTTCTTGTTCTTGTGCTTCATTATCTTGCCTGTGCAATTGAGAAGACATTTTCTCTGGTACAAAAGTGGACTGTTTCTTGTTTGGTAACAAACTGACTTGGTTCAAGCTTTACCTGTCATTATGTCAGAACGTGTTGTCACAATAATGGCAGACAGTAAAATGGTAGAGAATTGGAGCTTCCAGGTGAGGCAATGGTGAGCTGGGAATCTTCCGAACAGAAGAGTTAACATTATCAACAAAGATCAAAGAACTGACAATAAGCCTAGTCTGATGGAACTTCTCTAGACAAGGATGAGAGATTGTCCACTTGTACTCCAAACCATTTCTCTTCATGTGGAGGCTGTAGGATGGGTTCAACATATGGGTCTGAAAACTGGGTGACAAGGAAAACCTACAACCAGGGCAGAGCCTTTAAGGCAGTGTTTCTCAACCTTGACAACTTGAAGTCCTGTGGACTTCAACTCCCAGAATCCCCCAGCCAGCTGGCTGGGGAATTCTGGGAGTTGAAGTCCACAGAACTTCAAGTTGCCAAGGTTGAGAAACACTGCTTTAAAGAGATTGGGTTTATTAGCCTCAATCTGTAAAATGTTTTAGATTTACAATTATTTCAATGTTAAAGGACGTCTGCCAAGCAAAAAGTTTTTAAAAATTATCTGGTGAGTAAAACTACATCTCCAAATAGAGGAAAAAGTAACTAAAAGTGCAAGAACTTAAAAAAAATATTTGAATGGGTAAAAAATTAAATAAGAATTTTAACATGGAAGTTTTAAACGGATCAAGGGACCAGAAGATTTTGAAAAGTTGGAACCTTTGTTAAGATTTTTTAAATAACTGTTGCCAAGACTTTTGAAATAATAAGATAAATAAAATAATATCTTCATGTAATACTAAATTATTTAACCTACCAGGAAAGAGTTGAAATTTGAATATATATATAAAAAAAGAAACCTGAGACTCTATAGAAATTGGACAGTAGAGGGGGCTAAATTTCCAGGAAGCAGACAAAAAAGACAAACCTGTTTTTTATCTTGGATTTGGAAAAAAATAACAGTAAAATTTATAAAACAATACATTCAGAAATGGCACTTAAGATATTTTAAAGGACCATTGAAGAACTGGAAGAGAAACTTATAATTAAATTGACAGCAATAATTACTAGGCTAGTGCATTTCTTCAAGATCTTTAGGAAAGAGGAAATGAAAAAGGAAATAATATACAGGAATTTACAGATGATAGAATGAAGAGGTGAAACAAGTTTCAGATGATATAGAAACATTAAGATGTAGATTATAAAGCAGATTATAAGAGATGACAGTTAAAGTGGAAATATAAATGATAAGCCAAGGGATGAAAAAAATGTCCTGAACAAAGTCTTATCAGTTGATTTACAAACTGGGGTTTTTTAAGTTTTGAAGAAATATTTGAGGCTGGAGGAAGAAGGTTAGGATGGAGGCTCAATCCCACAACAGCAAATTGATGAATTAAATAGTGTTACCCCTCCCCCAGAAAAGAAATATAAAGTTGACATGTTTAATAAGGGATAAAATAAAAAATAGTATCATACAATGCTGGAAAACCTTTATGGACTTTTCTTGATATCTGCAATGAAATGACAACAATTTTGGGATTTGCAAATGGAAAAGGGGGATTATGGGAAGAAGTGGATTAGATATATCCAATTCTGCAGATGGTAGAGAAATATCCCATTTGCTTGCACTCATTGATCAGGAGTCATTTCTTTAAATATTCTTTTTTTTCTTGTTCTTATTTGTTTCTTATTTCATTCTTTATTTTCTATCTTTTTCTTTTGACACTTCGTATTTCTTTTCTTTTTACATTTTTTTCTTTTTGTATTTGCTTGTACTGTAGTATAGACTACAAGCTTTACTACAATATGTTAAAATAAAAGATTTTTCTTTAACAAAAATAGAGAAAATGGTGAAGAGTCAGCTACATGAGTCTGTAGGAAAAAGCAAATGGTATAAATCTCCTTCAAAGAGGATTAAGACAGGCTGTGGGAAGGAGGCAGCATTGGTTCCATTGGTGGATGGTTCATTAGGAATCAATTGGACCAGTGTATGCCTGTTAATCCTATAAGTCCTCTTGGTGATGTTGTGAACCATGATCAACTTCCTGACTCCCTCAGCACTTAGAGAGAAATCTGCTCCGAACCTGAGCAGAGAATTCCAAATACTAGTCATTGCAGAGAAGCAGTGCTCCAATACAGAGTATCACTGAGCAGAATCCTCTCCCCGACCCCTAATATTTAACATCTGTATCAACAGGGGTGGGCTGCTGAGGATTCGCACAGATTCAGGAGATCCTCTAGCTAAGGATCTGCCCAGTTCAGTGAACCTGCAACTCCTACCCCTGGCTGGCCTCGCCCACCCTCCCCTCCTGGGAGTCTGCATGTGGCCCGTTTGGGTTGCCAGGTAAGTACAGGGTCCACACGGAGGCTCAGGAAGGGCAAAAAATGGCCCTCCCGTAAGTTCCACAAGACTAGAAACGGGCCCATTTCCCCCCCCCTGGGGGGCCTCCAGACCACAGGACACCATTTTTGCCCTCCCGGAGGGTCCAAAGCCTGGGGGGGCGGATACCCAACCACCCTGTGGTGCAGGAGGCCAACTAGGTCACACCCATAATGGCCATGCCCACCCAGCAAACAGGCAGAGAGCCCGTTGCTAAAACTTTTGAAGCCCACCCCTGTGTATCAAACTTCTGATAAAGTTCACCTGTTGATTTGTGCTGGGGCATTATCAGCAGGTTGAGCTGCAGGTGCTGTCAAATGGTTATCATGTAGAGTATCATTGGTCATTTGACAGCATTGGGTTGGTAACCACATTGTCCTATATGGTTCAGGACATCTAGATAAGGTCTACTTAAGATCAAATGTCTGCAAAAAAGTGAAAGGGTTATGGGCGGAGGTGTCATCTCAGTGATTGTCCCTACATTACGGGTATATGCTCTTATGAGATGCATTTGGGTTCCATTTATTCTTGGCATTCAGGAAGGAATTGAAAATCTTCCTTTTTATATCAGAATTTTGCCAGCCTTGTGGTAGTCAAAATAGGAAGCATGCCCAAATAAACTAATTCTACTTTATTGTAAGGTTACACTAACAGGATCTAAATCTTGTTGTCTTAGGTTTTGAAATATATCAAATATTTCACTGTTAATGTGGAGCTCAACTTATTAATGTTGCATTTCTTTTTAAAATATAGTTTTAATAATTGGAAACACCTGAGAGACCGCCTGCTGCCAATCACCTCCAATAGACCGATCAGATCCCACAGATTAGGCCTCCTCCGAATTCCATCCGCCGGCCAATGCCGACTGGCGACTACCCGGAGGAGAGCCTTCTCTGTGGCTGCTCCGACCCTCTGGAACGAACTCCCCGTGGAGATTCGAACCCTCACCACCCTCCAGGCCTTCCGCAAAGCCCTTAAAACCTGGCTATTTCGGCAGGCCTGGGGCTAAAGAGCTTCTGCCCCCCCCCTTCTCAAATGGTATGGTTGTTGTGTGTTTTAAATTTTGTATTGTTTGTTTGTCTTTTTTATCCCCTGTTTGTACCTCCTTTCCCTTAACTGAGTTGTGAGCCGCCCTGAGTCCCCTTCGGGGAAAAGGGCGGCATATAAATGAAATAAATCCTAATCCTAATCCTACCTATAGAATAAATTCCTATTTTTAAAAAATTACTGTTATTATTACTATTTTGCCTCTGCATTGTGAAAAATGAATGAATGCAAGTGAATGCTGCCATCATGTGTTTAATACCTGTCATTGTGCTAAGAGAAAATTGTATTAGCTTATAAAATCAGAATGCTTCCTACAAAAACAGAGAAGCTCAGGTTCTGTTCAGAGGTTCAATCATTTTGCTTTGAGGTTTTTCATGGTTTATAAAGTTTCTCTCTTCCTCGCTGCTCTTGGTGCCCATCACATATCTTGGAATTCTATCTATTTTAATATTATC